>NC_045159.1:27714486-27734486 GCF_900700415.2 Clupea harengus
CAGACAATGTTTTCCACGAGAGTTTAAAACTAGCCCAAGTGGAACAGAAGTCGCCCGATGTAGTGCGACCTTAGCGTCTCTCCAAAGCGCCTCTGAGACTATGAATGGGGAACCTAAGAGCTAAACTGTGAGACCTAACGTTCACACGCACAGTCTACGATTCCGTTCTCTTGATCGCAAGCAGCTCCTGAATGGTTTGCCACAGCAAATGAGCTAAGTGCGTTTTAAAATCAGCCCGGCAAAGTCTCAGTTTGCAAGTCTCAGGATTCGTGGCAGTGTTCTGTTGCCAGTCGAACTCACAACTCACCGCTGTCGCTTCACAACAATGGACTAAAACGAGCGAGAGCACGGGGGAGGAGGGGTGGACAGGCTCCGAAACCCCCACCCCCCAAACAAATCCCTACACGCTGTCCTCGGCGCCCAATATAAAAGGTAGATACTACACAGACAACTTCATAGTACACCCGTGAGGTGCTTCAGTAAACGTCCAGAAAGACTGTGTTTTCACGTGGGGTTGCCTAGGTTATTGGTACTGACATATTCCGTGTTGAAAAGAGAATTAGCCTATTAATCTGAAAATACGCTACTGCTGGCGAAAGGGGAGTAACGTAAACAATGGCAATGCACCCATTACAAAGGCCAATTAATAAAACCTAATAATAAAACCACTCATATTTTACCCTTGTTGCCTCCAGTTTTATAGAACAGTAATAATTGCTTTGGCTCCAATAGTTGATTTTGATGTATATCAATCATACTTCTTGCCTCTAATTTGCAACCGGGTAAATTAGCGGGTTGCTTAAACAAACAAAGCATAAAGTTCTTTTCATACGCCTGCCTTTATAAGGTACTTGCGTACTGTATTCAATAGCTGTGAATTGCTCTGGCTCTTAATTGCGTCATTTAAATACAACTGTCATCAGTAATCCTTTTAGTTGCGCAGCATTATAACACGCCTTAATTGATAATGACAGTCACGTTTCCTATGTTCTTCTGGGTAATTAAGAAGAGACCAATTAAGAATGGTGTCAACATTTTGTTTTATTCTTGTCACCGGTACATATCAGGTAATGTAACTGTAGTCACATAGTTTCTTGGCTTTTGAGTGTGGTGGACCATCAAAAATGCTGCGTTCCCAATGCGTTTTCTCCGAGGGACAAATAGACAGAGAGAGAGAGAGAGGGAGGGAGGGAGGGAGGGAGAGGGAGAGAGACCGAGAAAGAGAGAGTTAGTTGAGTGCGTTCAGACCGACAGTGAGTCCGGTGTTTCTCTCCCGTGGGGCTTGAGCCCCCCTGCACCACTCCAGCCAGTAATTTTCTGCTTGGGCAGAGAGCACCTTTCATGCGCAGACAATGGTGTGAGAATATGGCTCCCATCCAAACACACGCGCGAGAGCAAGCGAGCGTTACCCTGGCTTTAATGGAAAGAGTTCGGTCTTAATCACGTCATGTCCGTACACTGCATTTCATAGGATTTAGAAAAATACTGTTAGTGTCCTTCACAGAGATAGCCACTCATGAAAACGTATGATATATTTATCTGAAAGGGAATTTGACCAGTAAAATAACCTTATATATTGATGTGAATTGTTCGATCCAATAGTCGTATCAAGCACAAAAATGGTCTTCCTTTCAGTTATTGCCCACTGTGATCACACCAACGCTACTCGGCCCACTCTATGTGGAGACAGCTGGCCCATAGTATGGCTAGCTGCTGACATCTTTCTCTCTCTTTCTCTCTCTCTCTCTCTCTCTCTCTCTCTCTTTCCCTGCTTGTGTGCTATGGCCCTGGCAAATAACTGCCTGTCTCCATCTTGACATTGGTGATCTGGAGCCCTCTCCAACAGGGGAGCATGTGTGCCAAATCTCTCCAGGACTTGTCCTTCACCAACTCTCTCTTTCTCTCTCTGTTTCTCTTTTTGTCTGTCTTTGTCTCTCTCTGTCCCACTCCCTCTCCCCTGTCCTCTTCTCTCCTCCACGATGTCCTTGAAAACCGTGGACATTCCACTCAACAATGGCTTAGGTCCCCCTCTCAAATACAACCAGAAACACTCTTTCAGACACACACACACACACACACACACACACACACGCACTGTAGTCTTCTCAAGGCAGAAGCAGATCAACAAACATCAGCCTCAGTTTTCAAAATCCCGACCCCCTCCCCTCCCCTCCAGACCCCCACCTCAGGCCCTTTGTCGGAGGCAGCTGAATCTGAATGCCCCATTAAAGCTTATTAGAAGGAACTCCTCCGTGTGCTGTTAATCCTCCTGCTCTTAGCCACTCTCCTGCTCAGGACCGGCACCTAGAGCTTTGCCACAGCTTTGCCACTGTAATTCCTAACGATATATGTATAATCTTACACCGTGCTTTTGTAAATCTTTGTTAGAAAGGGATCCGTATCTGTGCTACAGAGGGACAAATGTCAGAGTTTAGGGTGCTGTCCTCCCCTCACAAAGACACACAAAGATAAAATGATGGCTAAAACACCTTCAAACATTATACTATTATTAATAGCATTTTCCTTTGTCTGTGTCATCAGTGCCTCACAGGATGGAGTTGTAGCACAGCTCTGCACACCCCCACACGCCAAGTCAGCGTCTGTGAAGCGTGTGACATCTTACTCCTCTCTCCTTCAGCCTCACTCCTCCCAAATGCCCCAACGCCCCCTCACTGCTTGTCCTCCATGTTTTCTCAGAGGACTTCTTTTTTTTGGGGGGGGGGGGGGCTTTTATGGCTGTGACAGGTCAGGTTTTACAATGTATTTAGCGAAAGTCAAAGTACACAAATAAACGGCGTTGGCAAGGCAAGGGGAAGGCTGCTGAATGCCATAAAAGCAAGATAAGGGGCAGAATGTTTGTCCGGCAGGCAGTCATACTGGGAAATTGAGGTGTTAAACTCTTGTTAGATTTCCCACATCAGCCCCAGCTATGTTTGGAATCCACGCTCCGTAAATGTTCACTCTTCACAGCGTAGGGGATGGAGTTTCCTCCAGCACGCCCAGACTCTCCTTCTCCCTCTCCTTTTCCATGGAGCAAAACCTCGTCTCACCAGCTATCAGGATATGGCGGTGGATTGAGTGTTGGTCTTAATGTAATTGTGGCTGGTGTTGAGGTGTTGATGTAGTGTCATTACTGCCACCCACCCCACACTCCTCACCCCAGTGTTGTGTTAATGGACCACTAAAAAAGCATAGCCTCCTCTCTGATATGATTGTTGTTCAGATCGGAGACCACAGTATGTTGTTGTGCCAATGGGAGAGGATTTGTGGGGCTGTTACATTTATATCCCTTACACAAGGGTTCTGTTACACCTTTGTTACACCAGAGACCTCTCAGGATATATGTATATGTGTGCCTGACTGGGAGGGGGTGCATGAGAGAAAGATTTTACAGTATTGTTCAAATGTGTTCTGTGGGAACTTCAGTTGACACATGGAACTGCCCTTTAAGGACCCTTTCGGTTTTAAATGTAAGTTAGTTATTTTGTTTGCGTCATTATAGCTTTACGGTGCTTTGCTGGACTTGTGAAGAATTTATTCAAGGAAAAATACAAACTAATTTACCCCTTTGTCTCCCCTTTGTCTGAGACACACACACACACACACACACACACACACCACAACACTCCCTGTTTCTCTGATTACATTACTGATAGTCAGATTCCATTCCATTCCATCCCGCCTCCCTGACTAGGAGCCAAGCACCTTTGAAAAGAAAAAGTGTTTGATAGCAGTGATACTCACATACTTATGCTAATTACCAGGCTCTGTGTAACTGATGTGGGGGCTAGTTGGAGAAGCTGATAGCGGAGTGGCTATCAGTGGCCGGGTTGAGATGGGCTGTATGTGGCCGAGGCCCGAATAATCAGCCCCAGGGCCTTCTTTCTCTTGCAGAAGGGCCCAGAGAGTGGACAGGCAGCTACAGAGAAGCATGTGAATGTAAGGTGGGGCCGGCCACTCATTACTGACCCAATGCGAGGTGGCCCCCGGCCCCATTGTCCCCCAGCTTGGGTTGATTATTACCTAAAGCTGGACTGTTACAATGGAGACTGCAGAGGGTCTCTGCCTTTGTGATGTAAGCGCAGTTGTCCCTCTGCTGCCAAAACAACAGAAGAAGCTGAGAAAAGAGATAAGGAGAGAGAGAGGGAGGGAGAGAGAGAGAGAGAGAGAGAGAGAGAGAGAGGGCCAGAGAGAGAGAGAGAGAGACCCGATCACCCCACCCAAGTGTTTTCATAAAGATGGATATCATGCCGGCCACTGTTTTTACTTGTGCCCTCTCCCTTTCTTCTTTGATTTTCTTTCTCTCTTTCTTGTTAGGAGAGTCGTCACTGCCCCCGTGGCCACCGTGAACCCTCTTTGAACCCTGGGATTTGCCACTGGTTTGATTGAATGCGTTCATCATCTATTACGTGTGTGAAAGGCTGACTTTAAGGGTCAGTGTGTTTGTGTGAGGGGCTAGTCTCTTCTGTTACTTTTAAGTTAATGAGGCAAGCTCTCCTATGGCAACCTATGTGGTAGCATAGTAACACATACTCCCGTGGTCTGGTATGATCAGTCATTATATTCCCCCTCATGCTTGGTCAATGTTTTTTTTTTTTTAAAAGGAGGGATTTGAAAGTGTGAAAAAGTGAAACAATATCCTTTTGTATGCGTTTGTGTGTGTGTGTGTGTGTGTGTGTGTTTACATGTGTGTTGGACATTCTGTGTGTGTGTGTGTGTGTGTGCAGGGGAGGGTTTGAGTTAATTATTAGACCCTCCCCCGCACACACTCTAAAGAGTGTATTAGGCGAATAGAACATGTCATTAAGCTGACACCTCATTGTCTCCCAGTCATTGTTCTCACGGTGGCTTGTTTCACACCCTGTATCATTGCATGTTCTTGAAAACAAGAGGGGATTAATCGTTCACATGCTATCTCTATCTCGGTCTCTCTGTCTGTCCTTCCTCTTTCTCTCTGTTTCTCTTTCTCTCTCTCTATCAATTTATCACTCATTTTCGTACTCTTTCTACACCTCTCTCACTTCCATTCCGGTGTGTCTTTCGAGATAAAACACCCGCATCATACAACCTCTCTCTCTCTCACTTCAACCATGTCCTATTCCCTGTCCATGGTTCTACATTATTTGATTTTCGGTCCAATTGTTCCCCCGAAAACCTTTATTTAATCCACTCTCTCAAGGCCCCCCGTGAGATTCCCATGGATCTTATCTCCGTTAGAGGCATACTGTATGTTTTTTCTCAGTGACTCTTCACACAAGCACAAACTGTTCTCACTGCGCTGCTTCCCTGTTTGGATAACCAGAATGAGCTCTGTTCAGATCAAGGTCTTAAAAGGGAAGGACAAATAAATGTGAAAACGATTGGATCCAGAGCCCATTTCCGTGCGTAATTGCTCACGTCGGGGATATACACACAAACGGCTACATTCACAAGGCTGTTTCCCCTCACTTCCTTACAATGACCTGCGCCGTAGATTATTCTGAGCTACACAAACCACACGGCTGACACTGTGCACTCGGGCATATTTGCTTTTTTTGGGCCGGCAAAAGTATGGTGTTATGGTTTAATCACAGAGTGAGGTGCTTTTGAAGCTCCCGCCAAGGGCTCAGAGGGTCACTTCAAGAGTTTTTAATTAGTTGCCCAGTCCTTGTGGTTTCGTCAAATATGGACTTGTCTGATTTCCTTGGATCAGACATATATAATGTATTTTTCTTTAAAAGAAAGGAACCCCAAAAAACAAAACATGTAATTGTACTTGGAACTGTGAACTGTGTCTTCCTTCTCTCTTCCTGGTATCTCCAGTGATTCATGGATGAGTCTAATCATGGAAGGATATACTAGAAAAACCACCTGCCCCCCGAGCGCACACGTTAATACTCCCTACTTGTGAAATACTGCATCAGGTTGCCTCTCCATTAGACTGTTAGTATATTAGTTGTGCAGCATGACTACATGTTACCATGTACTTCTTTAGTTCATCTCTACTGCATGTTTTTTTCCAAAGCTGGGTGGGAGGGCTCCAAAGTGTGACGTCCCTGTTTGAAATGAAGGCGCGTCAGTGATGTGAAGTAGGTGGGGGTGCTTCTCCCTTTCTGCCCCCTTGACCCTCCTGCTGGGGTATCTCTCAGGCTCTAATCCACCCCGAGCTGCCCAAAGGCCCTCTCTCTGACGCTTATTAGATAAGCAGAGGTGGAATCCTGCACCGCATTGTTTGGGATGATTAAGAGGATCTCGGAGGATCTCAGGGGCTTTTGAGCAGAGGAGAGCTCAGCTATGTCTATCTCCCTTTCATTCTTTCTCTTCTTTCTCTCTCTCTGTTCCTCCTTTTCTCTCGGCGCGTCTTTCTCTTTTTTTTCTCTCTTTTTCTCCCTTCAGTCTCTTCTGCTCCTCTCCTCTCATTTCATTGCATTGTGGCGGGTCACAGAAGGCCTTTCTTATGAAGAGAGAATGAAGTGTAAACGACAAGATATCTGTGTAGAGGGCTCATCATCTCATCTCATCTCATCTCATCTCATCTCGGTGTAACTTTCTGTGTTGTTGGCCGGTGAAGAGGGCATTTAGCATTTCTTTTTCTCATTGTTTGAGATTCTCTCTCTCTCTCTCTCTCTCTCTCTGCTTCTCTCACTCCCCCCCCCCCCCCCCCCTCTCTCTCTCTCTCTCGATTACTCTCTCGATTAGTCTCTCTGCCTCTGCCTTCATTATGGACCCCTCAGTTTTACAACTGCAAATAGTTCAAAATCTGCTCTCACCTCTGAAAAAGTTGGTCATGTTTACACCCTAAACGCGGCCACGCGAACAACAAACACTCAGAGTGAGGCCTGAGTGAGTGCTGTGTTTTGTAATCAGGAAAAAAATCATTTCTACCAACACATGCGCACCTTAAAGTTCTTGGTATTGCAGTCTACAAACATTTCTCAGATAAACAGTACATTCATTCACAAAGAATCCATGGCGGCCTGTCTGAGTTGTAAAGGTGATACTACAAGGGAATCTTCATAGAGACCGCCTGACAAACATTATCCATCAGCGACAACCTCCATAAGAGGTCGTGCATGATACAAGTTCGTAAGACAATCAGGAACGCTGGAAACGGCCCTGGAAATGTCAACAGTAATGCCACAGAAGCAGGTTTCACCATGTACAGAACTGAACAGGTCCTGGATATGTTTGACTTTTACCATTTCAGGTGTGAGAGATCCTGGGTCCAACTCCTGGACGAGCCCCTCCAATTTCAGATGAAGTGAGATTTGAGCAAACAGAGTAGTCAGCTCAGGGACCTCTTGCAGGAGCACTCCATAAACCCAAATTAGGTATTGCCTGATCAAACACACTGCATAGGTGTGAGCATATTTGTGCAAAACATGTCAAAATTTTGCTAATTCACCTTCCTCCCTCTTTGGATAAGAAAAGGAAAATTGGAGTGGAAGGCAAAGCAGGTTTTTGTCCGGAAGATTTTTCGTTTTGTGATTTTAGTCACGTTGTTGACAAGAATGACAATGGCGGTTGAGGACGGTTTTAGGGAAAGAAGGGTGTGTGTGTGTGTGTGCGTGTGTGTGTGTGTGTGTGTGTGTGTGTGTGTGTGTGTGTGTGTGTGTGTGTGTGTGTGTGTGTGTGTGTGTGTGTGTGGTGAGGGGTTAAGCAGGTCCCACCTGCATCAGGGTTTGTGTTTCTCTTTCAGCTGGTTTATGTTCAGCTTCACTTAAAATGGCATCCACTTCAGCATCGAGAGATTCACACGTTCTGTAAAAAATATCGTCACCTTCCTAAAATAATTGCCTAAGTCTACATTTTTTCAGGTTGTTCAGAAAACACAAAAAACGTAACCAAATATTTTATATATGATATTTATTGATAATTTCACTCAAAAAGGTTAAGACAAAAGATGACTTTTGAAATACTAATAACAATGTATGTCAATTATGTAACACAAGAGGACTAAATGACGTAGGCCTTTGTGACTTAAGCAATTTTAAACCTTCAACTCTGTCAACAATAAAGCTTTTAAAATGGCCTAAGTCATCTTGAAAAGCTTGTAAAATTGCCTTAGTCATCTTGTCTTTTGAATTAGGCAAAATAAAAATGCCATTTTCGTCAAAAAAATATTTTAGGAAGATGACGATATGTTGAATACACACACACACACTGAGACACAAAGACATACACACATATAGGCACACAGATACAAATATACATACAGACTCTCTCACACACACAATACATGTATTTACATGTATTCATACTGTATTATTTATTATTAAATATATTTAGAATTATGCACAAATTACTGTACACATATACATTGTGTCCAGAGTGAAATGCAGGCCTTGAATCTCAACGGCACAGTGAATATTAAACACTGAGGCCATTCTCACTTTACTGGAGAGATCTCTAGTCTGTCTCACCGTCACGGATAGCTTTAATTTATGCCTTCCTTGCACACCACAAAACTCCTTTGGCAGTTCTATACCGAAGCGTGAACAATATTAGCCCACTGTATTGTGTGCCTAGATGGCACCTTGAATTTGAGGCCCGCTCATCTACCGTTACCATGTCAGACCATCATAAAGATTCCCCACCAGCTCTCTCTAAATAGCCATCAGCCCCCAACCTCGACCCCCTTCTCCCTCTCTTTCTCTCTCTCTCTCTCTCTCTGATGAGTTTTCTGCTCTCTCTCTCTCTCTCTCTCTCTCTCTCTCTCTCTCTGTCTGCCTCTCTCTTTTTGTTCCCGTTGTCCACATCTGTGCCTGATTAGCACAACAATGGGCTTCTTGCATTAATGAGCCGCTCCTTGCAGACGGGGGTCCGGGGACCCTGGCCCTCCCCGGGTCCTTTCATGGGGTCCATTCACTCTCAATGTCAATGTGCATCTCCAGGCCTGCCTGGCGTGCAGGAGAACAAAGATGTTTGGCTGTTTGCTACTGGACACATTGTGTAGGAAAGCATTTGTAGTTTGTGTTACAATTTAATAACTGTTTTAATGGAAAACTATATTGAATAAATATGTAACTTTGACGTTAGAGTGATTATTTGTGGCATTGAGTTTTTTTTTTTCAATTGAACATTTTAAACCAGTGCGGACCATGTGACTGTGCTGACCTAAAGCAAATAAAGCTAAGTTTGAAAGAAGAGCATGTGAGAGTGTGGTGTTTCAGCTCAACCAGTCAATTCAAAGTGTATGTGTCACGTGAAATGGCTTTGGACTGTAGTTTATCTTAAACACACTCATAGAAGTTTCAGTAGAGCGGTAAGGACACCATTTTCCATAAATATCACTAAGTCGCCACTGATAGTTGTTGTTGCGGTGTGATTTTCAACAACGTGTAAACCAAACAGATGCCATTCAAGTTGTCATCGTACAGATGGTCTTGGGGTACTTTGACAGGTGTTTGACAGAAAGCAATCTCTATAGAAGCCTTCACGAGTGCCCCAGTGTTCCATAGCTGAGTGAGGGGTTTAGCCACCTCTTAAGCACCTCTTAACATGGCTCTATGGCTCTAAGACATACAGTGCTATATGTTAAAGCGACGGTGGAGACCGGAGAGTGTCTTAGGCCAACATGACCTCAGTTCGCACAAAGCAAAGCCTTCAGAAAAGCACTAAGAATGGCCTTCAGAAAAGCACCAAGAATGGCCTTGTGATCTTCACCAACCTAGGCGATGAGGGTGAGAAACTGTCAGATTGACATTCCAGTTGTAATTGACACTCTGGCAGGGTAAGGGTGAACCTTGTGTTTTTCTGTATGTGTGTGTGTGTGTGTGTGTGGCAGGATTAGGCTTAGTGAGGAAGAGCTGCTTTTGCATAACTTTAGGCCGTAAATGAACTGGATAGCACATTTAACAACAGGAGAGTAACTATTTACTCATTTCGATCATTTCAGAGATTGTGCAGCTCAAGTATTTTAACTTGAATCTCACTTCTACATTTCAAGTTAGATAAATATTTTCAATGAACACCTTATTCCTGAAGAATTAAACACCTACAGAACAACAGTCCTTAACATACTTGTACAATGGTCACGGTAACACAAAGAACACGACAGGCCTGATGGCCATGATGAGCTTGTCCATGTTAAAGTAGCCCTGTATCACCAACAGAGAAGGTGTACATGTAAAGCTTGTTGACCGGCCTTCATGGTGCTATATATAGAACAGACAAAGACACAACCACAGGCACAGACAGAAAGACAGGCAGACACACACAAACTGTCAGACAAGCAGTCCTCGGCTGTCAATCAATCAACTGTCAAGTTTCTGGTTTATGTCTTTGGAGAATAATGCCCTAATAGCCCTTGTCACCTCCACCCCTTCTACTCTCCCAACACTCACACACACACTCTCACACACACACACACACACACACACACACACACACACACACACACACACACACACACACACACACACACACACACACACACACACACACTCAATGTTCTGGTGCAACTATACCACTCTCTCACACACACACACACACACACACACGCACACACTCTCTCACACACACACACACACACACACACACACACACACACACACTCTCTCTCACACACACACACACACACACACACACACACACACTCTCACACACACACACACACACACACACACACACACACACACACACACACACACACACACACTCACACACACACTCTTACACACACACTCACACACACACTCTCTCACACACACACACACACACACACACACACACTCTCACACACACACACACACACTCACACACACACTCTCACACACACACACACACACACACACACACACACACACACACACACACACACACACACACACACACACACACACACACACAAACACACACACACACACACACACACGCACATAAAAAAACGTTCCCCTCACACTGAATGGTCAATTAATCCAATGGCGGGGAGTGTTTATGGCTCTGCCTAAATGAATTGCGGGGCCTCCCTGTTGTCTTCCCCTCCTCCTGTAGACCTCATAAAAAAATGAAAACAGCTCAACGGCGGCGTTTGCTGATTTGCAGCGTGGCGCTCTGTGTGGTCCAGCCCACGGGGAAGGGCGGGGGGGGGGGGGGGGAGGAGGAGGGGAGTTGTTTTGAGGGGGGAGGGGGGGGCTTGGTTTATGAGCTGCTGTGGTCGACAGGCGTTAAACTGAACAATTAGGTGCTGCTACGTTGTCGCTCTCCTGGCTTTATGGCGCTGCTTTTGGGGGGCTGCTGGTGAGAACTTTGGGCGTTGGGGCGTTGGGGTGGTGAAAGCGCTTTCTTTCCACTCCTCAAGCTCCTCATCCCTGTTCTCCTACTCGCTGCGCTCACTCACCTCCATCTTCTGTTCTTAACTTGCACTTCAGCAGTTACATTCCTGCACTTCTTTTCCCTTTTTTCTAGGTCGTTGTTTTTCTAATTCTCATGTAAAGTAGTATTTATTGTTACACCATGCTTTTTATTGCTCTTAGCTAGACTGTTCTCTCCCTTGTACGTCGCTTTGGACAAAAGCGTCTGCTAAATGACTAAATGTAAATGTAAATGTATTTCTATCCAATGGCGTCCATCACAAGTTTTCACAAGCTGACCTCTGTCAGCTTACCGCATTGATGCCATTTTTACCCCCACAGAATCTCACAGTTTTCCTCACCAGGCATGTTTGCATTACTGTTGTGTCCACTTCCCTCTCTAATTGACATTGTTTTCATAGCCTATGTTTGTTCTAAGCTGCTATATTAAGCAGTCAGTAAACTAGTAAATACCTGTCAACTCTCAACTTTATGTGAAATGTCTGTCAGCTATCCCAACCACAACCTTACGCAACTCTCACCTCACACGAACCCCCAAACATACCCTAGCAAATTACAGCACCTCACCCTAACTCTATACTAAGCCTATTTATTTTTGCCATCATAGGAGTCAACACAAAAAATTACGGACCAAAAATCTCCACCTAATCTGCTCATGGGGCAGGATAGTAGTAATAGTAAGTAAGTAATACAGAACCAGTATGGTAAACATCATGATCATCACCTTCATCAACAACAAACAAAATGCACGGCTATTATTAGACCTACTAAGAACTGAAAAAAGTACCAATTATGAAAAGCAATTTGCAGTAATTTGTAATGCAATCTCCTTAGAATGCATAGAACTTATTAACAAGAAAACATTGCTAGCCTGTCATCAGTACACAAGGTCTTTTGGGTCTTGCCTGAACAAACACACAGCATAGGTGTGAGCATATTTGCGAAAAACATGTAAAAATTGAGCTAATTCGCCTTCCTCCCTCTCTGGATACGAAATGAAAATGGGAGTGGAAGGGAAAGCAGGTTTTTGTCAGGAAGATGTTTCGTTTAGTGATTTCAGTCATGTTGTTGACAAGAATGACAATGGCGGTTGAGGACGGTTTTAGGGAAGGACGTGTGTGTGTGTGTGTGTTTGTGTGTGTGTGTGTGTGTGTGTGTGTGTGTGTGTGTGTGTGTGAGTGTGAGTGTGTGTGTGTGTTGGGGGGTTAAGCAGGTCCCACCTGCATCAGGGTTTGGGTTTCTCTTTCAGCTGTTGTATGTTCAGCTTCACTTAAAATGGCATCCACTTCAGCATGGAATGAGATTCACATGTAAAACAGTATGTTTGAATACACACACACTGAGACACAAAGACGTATTATTATTATTATAAGAATGATTAGGCCTATAAGGACTGAAAACAAGTACCAATTCAGAGAACAGTTATTTCTGATGCAATCGCCTCATGCACGGAACGTATTAACAAGAAAACGTTGCTTGCCTGTCATCAGCTCACTTGAGTTCACTCAGGACAAGTGAGGACCTTCCCTAAAATTGTTCAGGTGAAAAGGGTTGTAAAAGTGTCCTGGGCTGTGGTTACATCATGATTTATGTACAAACTCCTAACCCTGTGGATCTGGTAAGCATACATTAGTATTTGCCCCCCAGCTCACAGACAGACTCCGAGAGACAAAGACAGAGAGAATAAATTATAGGCCTCTAATGAGCTTAGCACGGAGTGTCAGAGGATAATACCATCTAATTGGATGTATCAGCGAGTTGAATCATGGGGGCGGGCAAATTGGGGTAGGAATGTGGACTGTTATCAAAGCAGAATCTGACTTTACTCTTTAAATCCCCCTAAGCGCAGACGGGGCCATATCTGTGACCCCCAGAAGGAAGAAAGATGGCTTCAGTGCTGACAGGGTCAGTGAGTGTGTATGCATGAGAGCAAGACAGTAAAAGTGTCTATGAGTAAAAGTACATTCACATCTTGTTATTTGTGGGTAGGTGTGTTTTCTAAGTCT
Organism: Clupea harengus; assembly: GCF_900700415.2. Lineage (NCBI taxonomy): Eukaryota > Metazoa > Chordata > Actinopteri > Clupeiformes > Clupeidae > Clupea > Clupea harengus. Next base: position 27,727,787 of record NC_045159.1, read on the forward strand.
GAAGAAACATATGTGTGTGTAAGTGTGTATGTGTTTTTGTTGTAGGTATTGTGTTGTGTGAGCAGGGGGGGGGGGGGGGGTGATGGGGGGGGGGGGGGGGGTATTGGGTGTCTGTTTTGAGTTGAGTGTAAGTGTATAGTCATTTTCTCATATGACCTCAGGACAATGTCCGGAGTTGCCCTTACACACATGTAGCAACTGGAGACTGTGTGTATCAGACACCTCCTCATTTTAAGAATGTACTCTGTTTGGTTTACCACAAGATCACATTACACATAAACGACACAGGAGAGAGACAAACCCTTGGGAGTTCCTGGCTTGTGGTTACCGGGTTACAGAACCAAACAGTTCGTAAGCTACCTAGGCATAGCAAAACGTAGCCGACTACCAGCAGCAGGTTTGCAATTGTGAACGTTTTCTTGCTACCCTAATATTAACAACTAGCTAGCTAGCTAGCTACCTAGCTAATGAACACACAACTACGTGTCTCTTGAATTGCATTGAATCACATTTGAATTCATGAAAAAAGTATTGCTTTTCAGTTCAGCTAGTGTTATGGACGATGAAGAACCCTGAACGTTATTGCAGCCAGGCTGCGTTGTCTAGAGGCTTTTAATATTTAATAGCTGAGAAAACCAATTCATCCGCATCTTTAAACAAAACAAATTGAATGGAAATAAACCTAGCCACTATCCTGCACACTAGCCCTACTGGGACATCCATGTGGAACCATGTGTGGATGGGTGTGTGTGTGTCAGGGTGGCCTCAGAGAGTGGTTACTCACCTAGTGGCTTGGTTGCACTCCCTGCCCAGTGGCTCTGCACACCTGGTCCTCGTTCAGCTCAAGCGTTGGTCCATGTGTAGTTCAAGTTTTCTTTATTTGGTGGGCGTAAATCCAAAAGGAATGCAAATAGGCGTCCGTCTGCTACAGGTTTTCTCCCCAGGACACACGTGGCAACAATCTCAAGGGACACAATAGGCCTCTTCTCCCACAGAGGGCCTAACCTAATTGTGCACCATGATGCCTGGGCAGGTGTGCTTTTACCAATTAGCCACAGGTCACTGAAGGTCACTCACATCACTGAAGCCCCACTTGTAAGTCAATGCTTTCACCACCATGTGCCATAACCTATCCTAACACCCCCCACCCCCAAACAAAAAAAAAACACAAATGGCAAACACCACCTATTATTTTCTCATTTTATACTTTTTCAAAAACTATTTAAACTCTTTTCTTCACTATATATACAAATATATATATGTTCCTTAAAACAGAATTAAAACAAAACATTCCCTTTGGGCATCCCCAAACTAAATGTGGGAAACTTTAATTACACACACACACAGCAGTGCCACACACTCAAATGCCTCAGGTTCCTCCAGGGACCCAAGAGCTCAGATCAACCTTTTCACCGGCAGGATGATTTTGGATGTCCAGGCCAAGGGGCTGGGACACAAAGCTCTAGCAGGCTCTCTTAACAGGTAGTCAGGGAGAAACCAATAGGAAGTAAGTCCACCACACCATTCCCTTTCCCTACCCCCTCAAAGGGGCTGACATCTGGCCTCTGTACCCAAGAACTGTACCCCAGCTGTATGGCACCTTCCTGCCCGTTTGCAGAACACTGTAAATCTGTAAATGAAAAGCATCGTTTGGCTCATCCTGAGCCCAATGATCCTCTTGTGGACCACTGAATACTGGCAAAGAAGTGGATGGCATCTCTGAATAACCATCTAAAGCTGTAAGGCCAGGTGCCAAGAGATATATCATATCCTGACCCTTCACCAGGAGGTCTCCACATGTCAGCTGTGACGCACTTATCAGCGCATCTTCAGAGACATCTTCAGAGACATCTTCAGAGACATCTTCAAAGACATCTTCAGAGACATCTTCAAAGACATCTTCAGAGACATCCTCAGAGACATCTTCAGAGACATCTTCAGAGACATCTTCAGAGACATCTCAACCTCCACTTCACTGCACACAACACCCAAAAGAGGTCTGCTATGGCTACATCAGGTTCTACTTATGCAACTGCAAAAACTCACACAAACCTGCACAGGAGTTACAGGTTGGGATTCCACAAAGGCTTTTGGGAATGTTGAAGGGGCCATAGATGCCATCCCCAACTCAGAGCAATCCTCACTAGGTGTCTCTAATCCAAGCTAGAGTGTGGATCGGCCAAATTTTTCTGTCCGAGCCCGGCCCGCGTCCGACAGAGTAGTGCCCGAGCCCGGCCCGAGCCCGACACGAGTCAATGTCTCAACTGCTCATACTAATGACACATTTACGTACATTTTTTATGAATAACCTGCCTTTATTAAACTCGGGCAACAACAGATAAATGCACTCGCTCATACAAACAAGCGCTGTTAAATGCACAAGCGCACACAAGAGGGCCAATAAGCATATTGAAATTAAATAATTCACATTGCAAGAACGGAATGAATTAGCCTACACATTACAAACGCCAGGCATCTGCTAGGCCTAAATAAAACTCACGTTATATGCTACACCAGAGGAGGCACAACAAACAAGTCTTACCATTGAAGATATTTTTTTTTCTTGAAAACTTTAAGTGCACGGCAACGTTCGTTAACCATCGAGGTTTAATCCATGTTGTTGTGGAGAAAGCATCAATCATATTTCATTAAAACTTCACACTTCTTACATTGGACATATCGAAAAACGCATCGACTACTAAGCAGAAATATCTCCATACAGTAGATTTCCCTTCGTTTAGTATCGTTTTAAACTCTCCAGGGGATGACATCCATGATGCCAGTTTGCCGCCTGTAATCGCGTTGTCACAGCTAGGACATAAACAAATTCCCGCCACAGGAAGAAGGCTGCTATCCTAAATGTGACTTATTTTATTCTCAAAAACAAACTTCTGCATCATGTGAAGCAGACACGTTGACTTCAGCCCGACCCGAGCCCGAGTATAATTTCTAAATATTTGGCCGAACCCGGCCCTGGCCTGCATCTCTGCATCTCTGGCGTGCTCCGCGATCTTATCAGGAATTCCAGAAGAGAGTAAAAGAGAGAGATAACCAGAGCTGGCCTCTAAATGCCTTCTAGCGCTTCTACACCGTAGTGAAGTGCCACTTCAAACATGTTCTCTTTGGGTCATTTCATCAGCTTAAACCGAGGGACCCCAACGAATTCAAATATCCCAAATGCCAGTGTACCAATAGAACAGCTGATCACACTCAGCACAGGTCTGTACTCTGAAGAACCTTCACACAAAGAGAAACCCAATCACTAGTCCCCCAAGCGTTGGTCAGACAAATGACTAAGACTAATAGCATCTATCTACTCTGAAAAGTAAGAAGATAGGTCACCACGAACATGCCCTAGACACCAGACCTGGCCACAGCTACCACAACATTGATAGACAGACCACACATGATGTCTACACAGCACTGTTATGTGGACAGAATCAACATTCAGTGGCCTAGGATATCTATTACGTGGACAGAATTTCTTTTGTCTATAAAAATGAGTTTATTCAGCATTTTGTCCACAAAATGAAAAGCACGGCAGTCAATTCAGTGCATGATATAAATCTTCCATTTTGTTGCACATTCTTATATGCATGTATGTGCATAAAATAATGTGCTCCCTTCACTATTTTGTGGACACAATACTAAGTCAGTTGTGTTTTTCGTGGACAAAAAGCATTAAGGTGTGATAAATGAATGCCTGTCGTTGCACAGGATGCATTCCGTATATGAAATAAGGTCTTTTAAACTTGGACATCGCACAAACTTTGTACTAGGGAGCTGGCAGGGTAAGGTCCGTTAAATGTCCGGTCTAACTAATGTGGACAGTTGTGTTCTCACATACAGCCCCTCAGCTAATGTCAAGACAAGTTCAGGTTTACAGTGCATGTCTGAAAACATCTTGTGTGTGGTGTGTGTATTAGTCTCTGTGCTTTAGGGAGTGTGTGTCTGTTGCACAAGCCTTTAGTGTCTGTGTGTGAGAGTGTATGACTTGTTCCGTCATTTTATTGTGATTGAGTGTATGTTGAGTGTGAATATTGTGTGAGACTGCTTGAGAGAGAAAGAGAGTGAGTGTATGTGTGTATTGCATGTGTGTGTGTGTGTGTGTGTGTGTGTGTGTGTATGAGAGGGCTGTCAGGGTGAGGGGAAGAGAACTAATATGAGGCAGGTGGCCTGAGGTTTTTTTTTTTGGGGGGGGGGGGGGGGTCAGGAGGGGGGGTCATCAAGGTGAGTGTTCCTTAGGGACCTGTGGGGTCAGAGGTGGGATAGAGTAGGAGGGTCTGAACCACATTCCCATACATATCTCTCTCTCTCCCTTTCTCTCTCTCTCTCTCTCCCTTTCTCTCTGCCATTCTGTATTCCTCCCCTCCCTTCTCTTCCTCACACTTTCTCTTTCTCACCCTTTTTCTCTCACACATATGCACACACACACTTTTAACATATTTAAGTCAATCTGGCTCACACTCTCTTTCTGTTTACCTCTCTCTCTCTCTCTCTTTAGTTCTTTCCTGTCTTTCTTCATAGATCTCAGTTTTGGAACTCACTGTGACAACTTCAGACAACTTCCGTCTGAGCACAGCAGGTCAGTCTCTCTCTCTCTCTCTCTTTCTCTTTCTCTTTCTCTCTGGCAGATAGGAGCTAAGAGTATGTGAGTGTATGATTTGTTGATGAGACCCCACAGTTTTTATTCTGTGAAAGACCCTCTCTCTTTCTCTCTCTCTGTTTCTCTCTCTCCCTCCCTCCCTCTCTCTCTCTCTCTCTCTCTCTCTCTATCTCTCTCTCTCCCCCTCTCTCTCTCTCTTTCTCTCATTCTCTTTCTCTCATTCTCGCTCTCTCCCTCACTCTCTTTCTCTCTTTCTCTCTCTCTCTTTCTCTCATTCTCGCTCTGTCCACTGCACGTGTATCTGTCATAGCAAAATCAAAAACAATTTTAATAACAGCAAAGAAGCACCTGTCATAAAGGTTCAGGACAGACAGACAGACAGACACACACACACAAGTGTAGTTTATGGAGTAAATAAATACAATATCAACACCTGTGCATGTGTGTATGAGTAGATGCAGATGTATCATTCATGAATCCAGTTCTGTATATTTATAGTGTATTTAAGTAAAGCTGACCTCACATCAGGCACTGTGCTTGAAGTCTTAAAAACTCAGCTGATATTGTCTGTGTCGTGTGAAGTTGTTCTTCTGTCACACACGCATTGCATCACAATACGTATGTAAATGTTAGGTCCGAGCAAATTTGGTTGCAGGAGGCCTCCGCAGAAGAATTTGTTTGGGGTTGGAATAGTTCTATCTCTGCCGGGTCATCTTCACCCTTTATTTGGAAGTGCTGGGGTGCACTGAGGCGGCAGGCAGGCAGGCGGTCCTGCTTGTGCAGTTGTTTGCTTGCTGTCTTGCTTGTGTTGTTTTGCCAGCCACGCGTCAGCTTCCGCCCATGTTTCACTCACGCATGCCGCCCGGTAAGTGATTCCAGGTTTCGCACAGTGCTGTGATGCACTCGCCTCAATCGGAGCATTCTCCACCATGTGCTGACACCACACACACACACACACACACACACACACACACACACACACACACACACACACACACACACACATATGCAAACACTCTTATGTGCACATATGCAAACACACATATGCACAGACCATCATTGTCGAATAACTGTGTGTGGCGGTGATAGTGTGTTTATGTGTCTATGTGTGTGTATGCGTCCGTGTGTGCATCTGTGTATGCGTCTGTGTGTGCGCCTGTGTGTGTGTATTTACGTATGTGTGTTCACGGCACCCGTTTTCCCCTCCAATTATAGGAATTACGTACAATTATGTCCATTAATTATCTGTGAAATTGCTCTAAAAAGGCCCAGTTCATACAGAAGAGTCTTGGAGGGAGTGAGAGAGAGAGAGAGAGAGAGTGAGAGAATGAGAGAGAGAGAGAGAGAGCGGAACACAGCTGGCGTGTCAGGCTTCGGTTATGTTGTGTTTGGAAGCTTCTGGAAGGGCGAGTGCTTCCGGACACACTCACCAGCAGAGAGAGGAAACACACGCGGGCCGTTTGCGGCCGAGGTGATGGCAGCTGTGTGTTTCACATCCTCGTGGACGTTGGAAAAGACGATGGACACACGAACGGTCAACCATCGAGCGCAGCGGCGTTGCAGCTCCCTTCCAGACAAATGAAGTGGCGGCCGCTTGAAACTGACGTCGAAATAAAAGAGAGGAAAAGGATGCAGGAGGCTTTGTGGCTCTGGGAAAATAACATGCCCAGAAAAGATGTATTTTCTCCTCCACAGATGCGCTGTATTTATATGTTTCATGTTCTAAATATACTCACACACTGGGACATGGGAGGTGACTTGTGGGTTTTGGAAGTGTAATTTCTTTCATATAAATATTTCATTTTTCATTCAGTTCCTCTTTTCTGCCTTGAAGCTCGAGTCTAACCACAGTCACATTTGCTTGAAATAGGAGCACGACCCAGGGCTCCTCTGATGCTGGAGAAAAACAAGTGGACGGGAAGGAAGTGCTGAATGAAGCGATGGAGAGAGGGAAAAGAGAGATGGAAGGATGGTTTTAAAGAAGTGGGAAAGATCTGTGTCCTCTGTAGGTAACAGAGGTAAGGGGGTGGCCCAAGTGGGAGTCTCTCTCTGTCTCTCTGTCTCTCTCTCTCTCTGTCTCTCTCTCTCTCTCTG
>NC_045159.1:27744486-27747515 GCF_900700415.2 Clupea harengus
AAAAAAACATCCACCGGCAATATTTCACCATGAGCACAAAAACACATCTCTTGACCCCACCAAATAAAAACGTCTCCATGTCTCCATCCTTTTCAGTTACTGTTCTCGTCTCGGCACTGACAGCCTCTGTGATAGGTCTCTGTGTGTTGCATGTATGTGCTCTCGTGTGTGCTGGACTGTGGTGAACTCGAGGGTCTCAAACTGCGTCTGGGTAATGAAAAAGTATTTTGCGGTGCGGATGTTCCGTATTGGATTGCCTTAAAAAACAATAACACGGGTCTCCGTCTACAAGGCTCAGGCTACAAAAACCACCATAATGGGAAACAGCCTTTTCCCTGAAAAACACAGAGATTCACGCGTAATGTCATGCTTATTATGGGATGCCATCCACCAGGCAAGCTTTCATAAACAGCCCTCCTCAGCCAGAACGACAGGAAGTGAGGAAATTATCCTCAATTGGGTGAATTTCCATAACTATAAGTTCCAGAGTATTCCAAGCTATATTGTCTTTTAACACCAAGACAAAGTTCTATTTTTTTTACTCGAATACTTCATTGGTGGTTCGAATGTATATTTGCGCTGTTTGAGACTGGCTCCTAATCTCACAAGAAGCCTGTATGTAGATTCACCTTTGGCTCGTGGTGGATGTAAGACGTCTCCCTTAAGTGCTCTCGAACATGGTTACGTTTCCAGACAGCGCCACCGACACATAGAGGGCTATGGAGACTTGGAGGTGGGCTGCCTTAACCTGAGCCCCTAACCCCCCGCCCCCCCGCGCCCAGACCCCAAACCTCGGCCCTGTGGGCCCCGTGGACCCTGCCCAAGCGACTCAGGTGATAATGAGGAAGCCGTTTGTTTTCACAGGGGTCCGTGTGCTCCAGGCCTGGCTGTTGATGGGGCGGCTGGGGAGCGGTGCGGATTTTAGGGTGCCGGGCGTGCACGTCCAGGGGTTAGGGGCTAAAGAGAAGAGATTTATGGAGGCTGTAAAATACAGTCAGACAGCTCTCCTCCTCCTCTTCCAGTAACCCCCCCACACCCTCTCTCTCTCTCTCTCTCTCTCTCTCTTCTCTCTCTTTCTCCCCCCTCCCCTCCTCCATCTACCTCTCTCTCTCTCTCTTCCTCATTTCCGACCTCCCCCTGTTTCTCCACAAGGGACTCCCTCATATAGCTCTGCCCTGGCCCCCCCCCCTAGGAGGCAGAGGTCGGTTGTGGGCCTCCGTCTGAAAGCCGCTTCTGTATGTGACGAGCACGCTCGCTCCCCCAGCATGCCCAGGGAAAGGCTCCATGCCACTGGCCCTACATGCTACCTGAACTATGCGCAACAATACCTCTACATGATACAACAGGAAGGGGGGGGGGGAAATAAAGATGGAAAATTGTAGAAATTGTCGCTGTTGAATAGACTAACGTGGATGTTTTCCGTGGAACTCTTATGTGTCCCTGGACACACGTCTAAATGGTCTCTTTCTTTCTACTGTGTTGGGGAAATAATTATACAACTCGCACTTTCAGCAGGAGAAACACCTTTTTGGTGCCAGTCTGGGTCAAATAGTCTTGCACCAAACTGGAATAATGACATCAATTATGCTCATGTTGAAAGAACTCTTCAGCAGTTGTGTGCTCTTCTGAGTCTGATTCTGATTCTGTGTTTTTGGTTATACTACTATAGTACTTTGGTCTGGATTGGGGACTATGAAAGGCATCAGAGGGTTCAAACGTCCATAGGTAGGACCTTCATGGTAATAGAAACTATAACAACACACACACACACACACACACACACACACACACACACACACAAACACACACACACACACACACACACACACACACACACACACACACACACACACACACACACACACACAAACTCACATACATGTATAAACCACACACACACACACACACACACACACACACACACACACACACACAACTGTCAAGATATATATCTGTTACATAAACACATAAACATACATTATAAGTCAGCTCTCCTAAATCAGAATCAGACCACACATTAGACGGGGAGAGAGAGGGAGATGAATAAACACAGTGTATCGGTTTGGCATGAGGGTGAACACTGTTCCATTTATTCACACGCCATGTGGACGTTACTGTTACGGACTGAGTATAGGCTTGTGGAAAAACAGCGGTCAACTTGGTCACATCCTATCTTTTGCTCAAACACACTCGTTGAACTTCAACACTGGCAATGTCCAACCACCACCTTTCACCATATGGACCGTTTTTGGGGACAAGAACACACACACGCACGCACGCACGCACGCACGCACGCACACACACACACACACACACACACAACACACACACCACACACAGACACACACACACGTACACACACATGCAGGCCGTGCTAGGAGGGCTATTTTGTCATTAATGGCGGGTATGTGCACAGTGGGCGTGTGTTCCTCTCAATTAGAAGGGAGCGCTCGGAGAAGGAGGGTTTGCGGGCCTGCGGCGCATACGACTTGGAGAAAACTCCGCCTCCTCAGACCATCCTATCGCCACAAAAGACAGAGAGTGGGGTGGCTCTGCATGGCAGCCACAGCAAAGCATAACATGGCATAGCATAGCATAGCGTAGCACAGCATAACATGGCATAGCATAGCATAGCATAGCACAGCACAGCAAAGCAAAACATGGCAAAGCGCAGCACAGCATGACATGAAATAGCATGGCATAGCATAGCACAGCACACCACACTGCACAGTGTAGCATGGCACAGCACAGCACAGCACAGCACAGCACAGCACAGTACTGCTCTCTTCCTCTCCTCCCCTTATTGACTGACAGAGCTCCTCAACTGAGCTTTTTATTGTAACATTCTTTCTTGGGGGCCACAGTGGGAAGGGAAGTTTGAGATACATTTGAAGTGAAAGACCACCACCAAAGATTTCCTTTTTTTCTTTTTCTTCGCAATAATGAGTTGCTGACAGAGAGAAAGGAGGCTCGAGCAATTGCTACATTGGTCAACATTTTGGGTTTTGGATCAGCTTGGGTTTTGGAAA
>NC_045159.1:27747760-27752760 GCF_900700415.2 Clupea harengus
CCCCCCCCGCAAAACCCACACACACACGCACACACACACACACACACACACACACGCACGCACACACACCACACACACGCAACTCACTCATACACACGCATACACACGCACACACACCACACACACACACACACACACACACACTCATCATACACACACACACACACACACACACGCACACACACGCACACACACACGCATACACACACACACACACACACACACACACACACGCACACACACACACGCACACGCACTCACACCCTCCATCCACTCACAGCTGGCACACCAGGCAGACAGATTTACACTTCCGAGCCTCAGGGCTTAGCCGGATCAGGTAGCACAGTTTACGCCTATAGAAAGAGGAAAGGAGGGCGAAGGGAATGGGGGAAAAATACAAGAATCCGTCTCTGGAAAATGATTCCAGCCCCCCCCCCCCGCCCTACTTCACGTCACCTTGAGTAGAGCTCCATGGAGCACCTCCTAGGAACTACTACTGAATATGTATCGAGTTTTTATTTTTTTTAAAGGAGGGATTCTGAAAGTGTGAAAAAGTGAAACAATATCCTTTTGTATGCGTTTGTGTGTGTGTGTGTGTGTGTGTGTTTACATGTGTGTTGGACATTCTGTGTGTGTGTGTGTGTGTGTTGCAGGGAGGGTTTGAGTTAATTATTTAGACCCTCCCCCGCACACACTCTAAGAGTGTATTAGGCGAATAGAACATGTTCATTAAGCTGACACCTCATTGTCTCCCAGTCATTGTTCTCACGGTGGCTTGTTTCACACCCTGTATCATTGCATGTTCTTGAAAACAAGAGGGGATTAATCGTTCACATGCTATCTCTATCTCGGTCTCTCTGTCTGTCCTTCCTCTTTCTCTCTGTTTCTCTTTCTCTCTCTCTATCAATTTATCACTCATTTTCTTACTCTTTCTACACCTCTCTCACTTCCATTCCGGTGTGTCTTTCGAGATAAAACACCCGCATCATACAACCTCTCTCTCTTTCACTTCAACCATGTCCTATTCCCTGTCCATGGTTCTACATTATTTGATTTTCGGTCCAATTGTTCCCCCCGAAAACCTTTATTTAATCCACTCTCTCAAGGCCCCCCCGTGAGATTCCCATGGATCTTATCTCCGTTAGAGGCATACTGTATGTTTTTTCTCAGTGACTCTTCACACAAGCACAAACTGTTCTCACTGCGCTGCTTCCCTGTTTGGATAACCAGAATGAGCTCTGTTCAGATCAAGGTCTTAAAAGGGAAGGACAAATAAATGTGAAAACGATTGGATCCAGAGCCCATTTCCGTGCGTAATTGCTCACGTCGGGGATATACACACAAACGGCTACATTCACAAGGCTGTTTCCCCTCACTTCCTTACAATGACCTGCGCCGTAGATTATTCTGAGCTACACAAACCACACGGCTGACACTGTGCACTCGGGCATATTTGCTTTTTTTGGGCCGGCAAAAGTATGGTGTTATGGTTTAATCACAGAGTGAGGTGCTTTTGAAGCTCCCGCCAAGGGTTTAGAGGGTCACTTCAAGAGTTTTTAATTAGTTGCCCAGTCCTTGTGGTTTCGTCAAATATGGACTTGTCTGATTTCCTTGGATCAGACGTATATAATGTATTTTTCTTTAAAAGAAAGGAACCCCAAAAAACAAAACATGTAATTGTACTTGGAACTGTGAACTGTGTCTTCCTTCTCTCTTCCTGGTATCTCCAGTGATTCATGGATGAGTCTAATCATGGAAGGATATACTAGAAAAACCACCTGCCCCCCGAGCGCACACGTTAATACTCCCTACTTGTGAAATACTGCATCAGGTTGCCTCTCCATTAGACTGTTAGTATATTAGTTGTGCAGCATGACTACATGTTACCATGTACTTCTTTAGTTCATCTCTACTGCATGTTTTTTTCCAAAGCTGGGTGGGAGGGCTCCAAAGTGTGACGTCCCTGTTTGAAATGAAGGCGCGTCAGTGATGTGAAGTAGGTGGGGGTGCTTCTCCCTTTCTGCCCCCTTGACCCTCCTGCTGGGGTATCTCTCAGGCTCTAATCCACCCCGAGCTGCCCAAAGGCCCTCTCTCTGACGCTTATTAGATAAGCAGAGGTGGAATCCTGCACCGCATTGTTTGGGATGATTAAGAGGATCTCGGAGGATCTCAGGGGCTTTTGAGCAGAGGAGAGCTCAGCTATGTCTATCTCCCTTTCATTCTTTCTCTTCTTTCTCTCTCTGTTCCTCCTTTTCTCTCGGCGCGTCTTTCTCTTTTTTTCTCTCTTTTTCTCCCTTCAGTCTCTTCTGCTCCTCTCCTCTCGTTTCATTGCATTGTGGCGGGTCACAGAAGGCCTTTCTTATGAAGAGAGAATGAAGTGTAAACGACAAGATATCTGTGTAGAGGGCTCATCATCTCATCTCATCTCATCTCATCTCATCTCGGTGTAACTTTCTGTGTTGGCCGGTGAAGAGGGCATTTAGCATTTCTTTTTCTCATTGTTTGAGATTCTCTCTCTCTCTCTCTCTCTCTCTCTCGATTACTCTCTCGATTAGTCTCTCTGCCTCTGCCTTCATTATGGACCCCTCAGTTTTACAACTGCAAATAGTTCAAAATCTGCTCTCACCTCTGAAAAAGTTGGTCATGTTTACACCCTAAACGCGGCCACGCGAACAACAAACACTCAGAGTGAGGCCTGAGTGAGTGCTGTGTTTTGTAATCAGCGCTGAGGAGGTGGGGAAAAAAAATCATTTCTACCAACACATGCGCACCTTAAAGTTCTTGGTATTGCAGTCTACAAACATTTCTCAGATAAACAGTACATTCATTCACAAAGAATCCATGGCAGCCTGTCTGAGTTGTAAAGGTGATGCTACAAGGGAATCTTCATAGAGACCGCCTGACAAACATTATCCATCAGCGACAACCTCCATAAGAGGTCATGCATGATAGAAGTTCGTAAGACAATCAGGAACGATGGAAACGGCCCTGGAAATGTCAACAGTAATGCCACAGAAGCAGGTTTCACCGTGTACAGAACTGAACAGGTCCTGGATATGTTTGACTTTTACCATTTCAGGTGTGAGAGATCCTGGGTCCAACTCCTGGACGAGCCCCTCCAATTTCAGATGAAGTGAGATTTGAGTAAACAGAGCTGTCAGCTCGGGGACCTCTTGCAGGAGCACCACTCCATAAACCCAAATTAGGTATTGCCTGATCAAACACACTGCATAGGTGTGAGCATATTTGTGCAAAACATGTCAAAATTTTGCTAATTCGCGTGCGACCTACTAAGAACTGAAAAAAGTACCAATTATGAAAAGCAATTTGCAGTAATTTGTAATGCAATCTCCTTAGAATGCAATAGAACTTATTAACAAGAAACATTGCTAGCCTGTCATCAGTACAAAGGTTCTTTGGGTCTTGCCTGAACAAACACACAGCATAGGTGTGAGCATATTTTGTGCAAAAACATGTCAAAATTTTGTAATTCAACCTTCCTCCCTCTTTGGATAAGAAAAGGAAATTGGAGTGGAAGGCAAAGCAGGTTTTTGTTCCGGAAGATTTTTCGTTTTGTGATTTTAGTCACGTTGTTGACAGAATGACAATGGCGGTTGAGGACGGTTTTAGGGAAAGAAGGGTGTGTGTGCGGTGTGTGTGGTGTGTGTGTGTGTGTGTGTGTGTGTGTTGTGTGTGTGTGTGTGTGTGTGTGTTGTGTGTGTGTGTGTGTGTGGTGAGGGTTAAGCAGGTCCCACCTGCATCAGGGTTTGTGTTTCTCTTTCAGCTGGTTTATGTTCAGCTTCACTTAAAATGGCATCCACTTCAGCATCGAGAGATTCACACGTTTCTGTAAAAAATATCGTCACCTTCCTAAAATAATTGCCTAAGTTACATTTTTTCAGGTTGTTCAGAAAACACAAAAAACGTAACCAAATATTTTATATATGATATTTATTGATATTTCACTCAAAAAGGTTAAGACAAATATGACTTTTGAAATACTAATAACAATGTTATGTCAATTATGTAACACAAGAGGACTAAATGACGTAGGCCTTTGTGACTTAAGCAATTTAAACCTTCAACTCTGTCAACAATAAAGCTTTTAAAATTGCCTAGGTCATCTTGAAAGCTTGTAAAATTGCCTTAGTCATATTGTCTTTTGAATTAGGCAAAATAAAAATGCCATTTTCGTCAAAAAAATATTTTAGGAAGGTGACGATATGTTGAATACACACACACACTGAGACACAAAGACATACACATATAGGCACACAGATACAAATATACATACAGACTCTCTCACACACACAATACATGTATTTACATGTATTCATACTGTAATTATTTATTATTAAATATATTTAGAATTTATGCACAAATTACTGTACACATATACATTGTGTCCAGAGTGAAATGCAGGCCTTGAATCTCAACGGCACAGTGAATATTAAACACTGAGGCCATTCTCACTTTACTGGAGAGATCTCTAGTCTGTCTCACCGTCACGGATAGCTTTAATTTATGCCTTCCTTGCACACCACAAAACTCCTTTGGCAGTTCTATACCGAAGCGTGAACAATATTAGCCACCTGTATTGTGTGCCTAGATGGCACCTTGAATTTGAGGCCCGCTCATCTACCGTTACCATGTCGGACCATCATAAAGATTCCCCACCAGCTCTCTCTAAATAGCCATCAGCCCCCAACCTCGACCCCCTTCCTCTCTCTTCTCTCTCTCTCTCTCTCTCTGATGAGTTTCTGCTCTCTCTCTCTCTCTCTCTCTCTCTCTCTCTCTCTCTCTGTCTGCCTCTCTCTTTTTGTTCCCGTTGTCCACATCTGTGCCTGATTAGCACAACAATGGGCTTCTTGCATTAATGAGCCGCTCCTTGCAGACGGGGGTCCGGGGACCCCCAGCCCTCCCCGGGTCCTTTCATGGGGTCCATTCACTCTCAATGTCAATGTGCATCTCCAGGCCTGCCTGGCGTGCAGGAGAACAAA
>NC_045159.1:27757760-27767760 GCF_900700415.2 Clupea harengus
TGGTTGCACTCCCTGCCCAGTGGCTCTGCACACCTGGTCCTCGTTCAGCTCAAGCGTTGGTCCATGTGTAGTTCAAGTTTTCTTTATTTGGTGCGTAAATCCAAAAGGAATGCAAATAGGCGTCCGTCTGCTACAGGTTTTCTTTCCAGGACACACGTGGCAACAATCTCAAGGGACACAATAGGCCTCTTCTCCCACAGAGGGCCTAACCTAATTGTGTGCCATGATGCCTGGGCAGGTGTGCTTTTACCAATTAGCCACAGGTCACTGAAGGTCACTCACATCACTGAAGCCCCACTTGTAAGTCAATGCTTTCACCACCATGTGCCATAACCTATCCTAACACCCCCCCAAAAAAAGGCAAACACCACCTATTATTTTCTCATTTTATACTTTTTCAAAAACTATTTAAACTCTTTTCTTCACTATATATACAAATATATATATGTGTGTTCCTTAAAACAGAATTAAAACAAAACATTCCCTTTGGGCATCCCCAAACTAAATGTGGGAAACTTTAATTACACACACACAGCAGTGCCACACACTCAAATGCCTCAGGTTCCTCCAGGGACCCAAGAGCTCAGATCAACCTTTTCACCGGCAGCATGATTTTGGATGTCCAGGCCAAGGGGCTGGGACACAAAGCTCTAGCAGGCTCTCTTAACAGGTAGTCAGGGAGCAACCAATAGGAAGTAAGTCCACCACACCATTCCCTTTCCGAGGGCTACCCCCTCAAAGGGGCTGACATCTGGCTTCTGTACCCAAGAACTGTACCCCAGCTGTATGTCACCTTCCTGCCCGTTTGCAGAACACTGTAAATCTGTAAATGAAAAGCATTGTTTGGCTCATCCTGAGCCCAATGATCCTCTTGTGGACCACTGAATACTGGCAAAGAAGTGGATGGCATCTCTGAATAACCATCTAAAGCTGTAACGCCAGGTGCCAAGACACAATGGATGGCATCTCTGAATAACCATCTAAAGCTGTAAGGCCAGGTGCCAAGAGATATATCATATCCTGACCCTTCACCAGGAGGTCTCCACATGTCAGCTGTGATGCACTTATCAGCGCATCTTCAGAGACATCTTCAGAGACAGCTTCAGAGACATCTTCAGAGACATCTTCAGAGACATCCTCAGAGACATCTTCAGAGACATCTTCAGAGACATCCTCAGAGACATCTTCAGACATCTTCAGAGACATCTTCAGAGACAGCTTCAGAGACATCTTCAGAGACATCTTCAGAGACATCTTCAGAGACATCTTCAGAGACAGCTCAACCTCCACTTCACTGCACACAACACCCAAAAGAGGTCTGCTATGGCTACATCAGGTTCTACTTATGCAACTGCAAAAACTCACACAAACCTGCACAGGAGTTACAGGTTGGGATTCCACAAAGGCTTTTGGGAATGTTGAAGGGGCCATAGATGCCATCCCCAACTCAGAGCAATCCTCACTAGGTGTCTCTAATCCAAGCTAGAGTGTGGATCGGCCAAATTTTTCTGTCCGAACCCGGCCCGCGTCCGACAGAGTAGTGCCCGAACCTGGCCCGAGCCCGACAGCCATTCAAATATTTCGTCCGAACCCGACCTGAGTCAATGTCTCAACTGCTCATACTAATGACACATTTACGTACATTTTTTATGAATAACCTGCCTTTATTAAACTCGGACAACAACAGATAAATGCACTCGCTCATACAAACAAGCGCTGTTAAATGCACAAGCGCACACAAGAGGGCCAATAAGCATATTGAAATGAAATCATTCACATCGCAAGAACGGAATTAATTAGCCTACACATTACAAACGCCAGGCATCTGCTAGGCCTAAATAAAACTCACGTTATATGCTACACCAGAGGAGGCACAACAAACAAGTCTTACCATTGAAGATCTTTTTTTTTTCTTGAAAACTTTAAGTGCACGGCAACGTTCGTTAACCATCGAGGTTTAATCCATGTTGTTGTGGAGAAAGCATCAATCATATTTCATTAAAACTTCACACTTCTTACATTGGACATATCGAAAACGCATCGACTACTAAGCAGAAATATCTCCATACAGTAGATTTCCCTTCGTTTAGTATCGTTTTAAACTCTCCAGGGATGACATCCATGATGCCAGTTTGCCGCCTGTAATCGCGTTGTCACAGCTAGGACATAAACAAATTCCCGCCACAGGAAGAAGGCTGCTATCCTAAATGTGATTATTTTATTCTCAAAAACAAACTTCTGCATCATGTGAAGCAGACACGTTGACTTCAGCCCGACCCGAGCCCGAGTATAATTTCTAAATATTTGGCCGAACCCGGCCCTGGCCTGCATCTCTGCATCTCTGGCGTGCTCCGCGATCTTATCAGGAATTCCAGAAGAGAGTAAAAGAGAGAGATAACCAGAGCTGGCCTCTAAATGCCTTCTAGCGCTTCTACACCGTAGTGAAGTGCCACTTCAAACATGTTCTCTTTGGGTCATTTCATCAGCTTAAACCGAGGGACCCCAACGAAATTCAAATATCCCAAATGCCAGTGTACCAATAGAACAGCTGATCACACTCAGCACAGGTCTGTACTCTGAAGAACCTTCACACAAAGAGAAACCCAATCACTAGTCCCCCAAGCGTTGGTCAGACAAATGACTAAGACTAATAGCATCTATCTACTCTGAAAGTAAGAAGATAGGTCACCACGAACATGCCCTAGACACCAGACCTGGCCACAGCTACCACAACATTGATAGACAGACCACACATGATGTCTACACAGCACTGTTATGTGGACAGAATCAACATTCAGTGGCCTAGGATATCTATTACGTGGACAGAATTTCTTTTGTCTATAAAAATGAGTTTATTCAGCATTTTGTCCACAAAATGAAAAGCACGGCAGTCAATTCAGTGCATGATATAAATCTTCCATTTTGTTGCACATTCTTATATGCATGTATGTGCATAAAATAATGTGCTCCCTTCACTATTTTGTGGACACAATACTAAGTCAGTTGTGTTTTTCGTGGACAAAAAGCATTAAGGTGTGATAAATGAATGCCTGTCGTTGCACAGGATGCATTCCGTATATGAAATAAGGTCTTTTAAACTTGGACATCGCACAAACTTTGTACTAGGGAGCTGGCAGGGTAAGGTCCGTTAAATGTCCGGTCTAACTAATGTGGACAGTTGTGTTCTCACATACAGCCCCTCAGCTAATGTCAAGACAAGTTCAGGTTTACAGTGCATGTCTGAAAACATCTTGTGTGTGGTGTGTGTATTAGCCTCTATGCTTTAGGGAGTGTGTGTCTGTTGCACAAGCCTTTAGTGTCTGTGTGTGAGAGTGTATGACTTGTTCCGTCATTTTATTGTGATTGAGTGTGAATATTGTGTGAGACTGCTTGAGAGAGAAAGAGAGTGAGTGTATGTGTGTATTGCATGTGTGTGTGTGTGTGTGTGTGTATGAGAGGGCTGTCAGGGTGAGGGGAAGAGAACTAATATGAGGCAGGTGGCCTGAGGTTTTTTTTTTGGGGGGGGGGGGGGGGGGGTCAGGAGGGGGGGTCATCAAGGTGAGTGTTCCTTAGGGACCTGTGGGGTCAGAGGTGGGATAGAGTAGGAGGGTCTGAACCACATTCCCATACATATCTCTCTCTCTCCCTTTCTCTCTCTCTCTCTCTCTCTCTCTCTCTCTGCCATTCTGTATTCCTCCCCTCCCTTCTCTTCCTCACACTTTCTCTTTCTCACCCTTTTTCTCTCACACATATGCACACACACACTTTTAACATATTTAAGTCAATCTGGCTCACACTCTCTTTCTGTTTACCTCTCTCTCTCTCTCTCTCTCTTTAGTTCTTTCCTGTCTTTCTTCATAGATCTCAGTTTTGGAACTCACTGTGACAACTTCAGACAACTTCCGTCTGAGCACAGCAGGTCAGTCTCTCTCTCTCTCCCCCTCTCTCTCTCTCTCTTTCTCTTTCTCTTTCTCTCTGGCAGATAGGAGCTAAGAGTATGTGAGTGTATGATTTGTTGATGAGACCTCTTGTCCCCACAGTTTTTATTCTGTGAAAGACCCTCTCTCTCTCTCTCTCTCTCTCTCTCTTTCTCTCATTCTTGCTCTGTCCACTGCACGTGTATCTGCCATAGTAAAATCAAAAACAATTTTAATAACAGCAAAGAAGCACCTGTCATAAAGGTTCAGGACAGACAGACACACACACACACACACACACACACAAGTGTAGTTTATGGAGTAAATAAATACAATATCAACACCTGTGCATGTGTGTATGAGTAGATGCAGATGTATCATTCATGAATTCAGTGAATACCAGTTCTGTATATTTATAATGTATTTAAGTAAAGCTGACCTCACATCAGGGACTGTGCTTAAAAAGTCTTAAAAACTCAGCTGATATTGTCTGTGTCGTGTGAAGTTGTTCTTCTGTCACACACACATTGCATCACAATACGTATGTAAATGTTAGGTCCGAGCAAATTTGGTTGCAGGAGGCCTCCGCAGAAGAATTTGTTTGGGGTTGGAATAGTTCTATCTCTGCCGGGTCATCTTCACCCTTTATTTGGAAGTGCTGGGGTGCCACTGAGGCGGCAGGCAGGCAGGCGGTCCTGCTTGTGCAGTTGTTTGCTTGCTGTCTTGCTTGTGTTGTTTTGCCCAGCCACGCGTCAGCTTCCGCCCATGTTTCACTCACGCATAGCCGCCCGGTAAGTGATTCCAGGTTTCGCACAGTGCTGTGATGCACTCGCCTCAATCGGGGCATTCTCCACCATGGTGCTGACACCACACACACACACACAACACACACACACACACACACACACACACAACACACACACACATATGCAAACACTCTTATGTGCACATATGCAAACACACATATGCACAGACCATCATTGTCGAATTAACTGTGGTGTGGCGGTGATAGTGTGTTTATGTGTCTATGTGTGTGTATGCGTCCGTGTGTGCATCTGTGTATGCGTCTGTGTGTGCGCCTGTGTGTGTGTATTTACGTATGTGTGTTCACGCACCCGTTTTCCCCTCCAATTATAGGAATTACGTACAATTATGTCCATTAATTATCTGTGAAATTGCTCTAAAAAGGCCCAGTTCATACAGAAGAGTCTTGGAGGGAGTGAGAGAGAGAGAGAGAGAGAGAGAGTGAGAGAATAGAGAGAGAGAGAGAGAGCGGAACACAGCTGGCGTGTCAGGCTTCGGTTATTGTTGTGTTTGGAAGCTTCTGGAAGGGCGAGTGCTTCCGGACACACTCACCAGCAGAGAGAGGAAACACACGCGGGCCGTTTGCGGCCGAGGTGATGGCAGCTGTGTGTTTTCACATCCCTCGCGGACGTTGGAAAAGACGATGGACACACGACGGTCAACCATCGAGCGCAGCGGCGTTTTGCAGCTCCCTTCCAGACAAATGAGTGGTGGCCGCTTGAAACTGACGTCGAAATAAAAGAGAGGAAAAGGATGCAGGAGGCTTTGTGGCTCTGGGAAAATAACATGCCCCAGAAAAGATGTATTTTCTCCTCCACAGATGCGCTGTATTTATATGTTTTCATGTCTAAATATACTCACACACCTGCGGAATGGGAGGTGACTTGTGGGTTTTGGAAGTGTAATTCATTTCATATAAAATATTGTTCATTTCATTCAGCTTCCTCTTTTCTGCCTTGAAGCTCGAGTCTAACCACAGTCACATTTGCTTGAAATAGGAGCGCGACCCAGGGCTCCTCTGATGCTGGAGAAAAACAGTGGACGGGAAGGAAGTGCTTGAATGAAGCGATGGGAGAGAGGGAAAAGAGAGATGGAAGGATGGTTTTAAAGAAGTGGGAAAGATCTATGTCCTCTGTAGGTAACAGAGGTAAGGGGTGGCCCAAGTGGGAGTCTCTCTCTGTCTCTCTGTCTCTCTCTCTCTCTCTGTCTCTCTGTCTCTCTCTCTCTCTCTCTCTCTCTCTCTTTCTCTCTCTCTCTCTCTCTCTTTCTCTCTCTCTCTCCCTCTCGGCTCCAGGTGACCCTGAGGGTAAGTGACTGAGTTCAGACTCCCTCTGGCCATTTCCCTCCTAACTGCCAGAGAGGGCAGGAGTCATCGTGCACACCTCTCACACTTCATCAAAGAATCAATGCGCTTTTTGTTTCTCTCAGAGTCTCTCTCTATTTCTGTCCTGTTTCTTGTACTCTATACACAATACATACAGTACATCTCTAACTCACTCTCATCTCTCTCTCACTCTCATCTCGGCTCTCTCTCTCTCACTATCACCTCTCTCTCTCTTTCATCTCTCTCTCTCTCACTCTCATCTCTCTCTCTCTCTCTCACTCTTATCTCTCTATCTCTCTCACTCTCTCTCCCTCACTCTAAAACTCTCATCTCTCTCTCATTCTCATTTCTATCTCTCTCTCATTCTCATTTCTCTCTCTCACTCTCATCTCTCTCTCTCTCTACCTCTCTCTACCTCTCTCTCTCTCTCTCTCTCTCTCTCTCTCTCTAACAGTCTCTCTCACCCTTTCTCTCAACTCTCAGAGATTCAAAGAAAAGTTGTCACCAATATGACTTTCACTGCTTATGTATACACCACTAGTAAATATCTATACTTCTATAAACATGTTTTAATATAGTAACTCCTCAACCCCTCCAACTCCTCCTTGTGTGTGTGTGTGTGTGTGTGTTTTGCTGTGCCATTACTTGTGTGCGTGTGTGTTTTACCTGTGCCATTGCTTGTGTGTGTGTGTGTGTGTGTGTGTGTTTCTGTGCCATTGCTTGTGTGTGTGTGTGTTTTGTTGTGCCATTGCTTGTGTGTGTGTGTGTGTGTGTGTGTTTGTTTTACCTGTGCCATTGCTTGTGAGTGTGTGTGTGTGTGTGTGTGTGTGTGTGTGTGTTTTACCTGTGCCATTACTTGTGTGTGTGTGTGTGTGTGTGTGTGTTTTACCTGTGCCATTGCTTGTGAGTGTGTGTGTGTGTGTTTTACCTGTGCCATTGCTTGTGTGTGTGTGTGTGTGTGTGTTTTACCTGTGCCATTGCTTGTGAGTGTGTGTGTGTGTGTGTGTGTGTTTTACCTGTGCCATTGCTTGCAACATAACCTGAAATAAGTGCTGTACCTCTGAGGTCTTTATAGTAATGCTGTTACAGTAAGTCCTTTCCAGCTAAAATGTTCTTACTGTGGGCCTTTTAAAACCTCTTGTTCCTGCAACATTTTTCCGACCCATTGCATTCCCAACTCTATCACACCTTATGTGTTTGCACATGTATGCTTTATAGACAAACCCTAATTCCTCGAACAGACCAACATTTTCAACATCAGGCCATCTCTCTGCACTCTCTGTCCAAACTAAGGATGGAGGAATGGTGTCTGATACACACACTGTGTGCCGCGCTCCAGGAGAAAGGGTTTCTCCGGCCTCCTACCACGTTTTTACCGTCTACCCGCCCTCCCCGCCCTCCAATACCCCATGGCGGGGCAGTAAAGTGAGCAGAGGGCCTCGGCCCTCCCGGTACTCGCTGGAGACATGGAGGCACCATGGTCTCCACTTAAATTTACAGGAGGCACTTAAAGCCGCCGGCTCCTGTGACGAGACGACAGCGACCAGTGGAGGAAGAGTGAGTCAGCAAGGCAGGCGTGACAGTGTATGTGTGTGTATGTGTGTGTGTGTGTGTGTGTGTGTGTGTGTATGTGTGTATGTGTGAGTGTGTGTGTATGGCTGTGTGTGTGTGTGTGTGTGTGTGGCTGTGTATGTGTGTGTATGTGTGTGTATGTGTGTGTATGGCTGTGTGTGTGTGTGTGTGTGTGTGTGTGTGTGTGTGTGTGTGTGTGTGTGTGTATGTGTGTGTGTGTGTGTGTGTGTGTGTATGGCTGTGTGTGTGTGTATGGCTGTGGGTGTTTGTGGGTGTGTGTGTCTGTATTTCTGTCAACCTGTGTATGCCTGCATGTGTATAACTATGTGTGTGTGTATTTTAGGTCTATGCGCATGTGTGTGTGTGTGTATAACTATGTGTGTGTGTATTTGAGGTCTATGAGCATGTGTGTGTGTGTGTGTGTGTGTATAACTATGTGTGTGTGTATTTGAGGTCTATGAGCATGTGTGTGTGTGTGTGTGTGTGTGTATAACTATGAGTGTGTGTATTTGAGGTCTATGAGCAGACATCTTGGTAGTTGCCTGATGATGGAGCCTCTGTTCCAGCCCATGGGTGGGTTATGAAGTGTGTGTGTCGGCATACGTGGGCATTGTGTGTTTGTATGTATTCTTGGAGTGTGTATGTGTGTGTGTGTGAGTGAGGAGTGTGTGTGTGTGTGTGTGTGTGTGTGTGAGGAGTGGTGTGTGTGTGTGTGTGTGTGTGTGTGTGTGCGTGTGTGTGTGTGTGTGTGTGTGTGTGTGTGTGTGTGAGAGGAGTGGTGTGTGTGTGTGTGTGTGTGTGTGTGTGTGTGTGAGGAGTGGTGTGTGTGTGTGGTGTGTGTGTGGTGTGAGGAGTGGTGTGGTGCAGAGTATACTGGAGCCAGCTGTCGGACAGCAGTCTCCGGTTGAGTGTGTCTGGCGATGGATGTGTGTGTGTGTGTGTGTGTGTGTGTGTGTGTGTGTGTGTGTGTGTGAGGGGAGAGGGAGAAAAGGACTGGTTCCTCTCATAAACATGCTGAAGCCAGCCCGTTGTTTTATGCCCCTGCAGTGCTCAGACAAGGGCTTCAGTGACTAGAGCTCAATCCTACAGGGTTCCTGCTAAATGGCATAGTGTCAAAGTCATTTAACAGTGAAGCTGATTTACTTAAGTATACCATCTATTGCACAAATAGAAAATGGGACACATTGAGGAAAACATAATTGTGTAAAGTTTCCACTTATACTTATATACATACTTATACAGTACGCTTGCACAGAGACATTATACTGAATCATACTGCAAGGAGACATACTGGAAAAGTAATATTTACTTGCCTGAAATTGCCCCCTTCAAATCAGCATTTCCACATGAAGGGGTTGTGTTTATTCCGTTGATCTAGTGTTAAAACTCTTAGACGCTTTTCATAAAAAAAGGAAAAACGTGTTGTGTGCCACCCCTTGCTGTGAAAGACTTTGGTTCATAACTTCATCGCCACAGAGCCATAATGCTGCGCAGGGGGGAAAAACACCAGCAGCAGAAACAACAACAACAGCAGCAGCAGAAACAGCAACAACAACAGCAGCAGAAACAGAAACAACAACAGCAGCAGAAACAGAAACAACAACAGCAACGGGCAAAACAAGAAGGGAACAGAATTAGGAAATGAAAACGAACGATGATGGTGGAAAGATGCCCCAGTGGCATTGGCAGTCTGGTGTGTTTCAGGCATCAGGATATCAGGCACGGGGGGGTGATTTAGAGTGGTGTGTGTGTGTGTGTGTGTGTGTGTGTGTGTGTGTATGTGTGTGTGTGTGTATGTGTGTGTGTGTGTGTGTGTGTGTGTGTGTGTGTGTGTGTGTCTGTGTCGGTGTCGGTGTATGTGTGTGTGTGTGTGTGTGTATGTGGGGGCGGGGTTGCAGTGTTTTGCCGGATGTTTCTCAATATTCCCAATCAGTATGAGGATTAAAAGTGCCTGATCAAGCCCTTCTGAGCCCCCTCCAAACCACATTTTCTTCACGCTGCTGAGAAAACAAACACGCCTGACAGAAATGGGGTAGGAACAGAGTGGCACCACCTAAACACGCAAACCACGTCGTCCGGATCCTCCTAATTGCACAGACGAGGGAATTAGATTGAGGAGGACTGTGTGGTGTTGTGATGTGTTGTGATGTGTTGTATTGTGTTGTGTGGTGTGGTGTGGTGTTGTGTTGTGTGGTGTGGTGTTGTGTTGAAGGGGCTTTTTTAGGGTGGAGGGTTACATTGTTCTTTTCCATAAGATCAGCACACCAAGCCGTGGCTACACCCTGGCATCCTTGTATAAATGCTTGTATTCATCTTGTAAAATACAACCGCTAAAATAAATCCTCACTTGTATTTGTGCTGTGTAATAAAAAAGAAGTCTTAT
>NC_045159.1:27772760-27780260 GCF_900700415.2 Clupea harengus
GTGTGTTGCATGTATGTGCTCTCGTGTGTGCTGGACTGTGGTGAACTCGAGGGTCTCAAACTGCGTCTGGGTAATGAAAAAGTATTTTGCGGTGCGGATGTTCCGTATTGGATTGCCTTAAAAAACAATAACACGGGTCTCCGTCTACAAGGCTCAGGCTACAAAAACCACCATAATGGGAAACAGCCTTTTCCCTGAAAAACACAGAGATTCACGCGTAATGTCATGCTTATTATGGGATGCCATCCACCAGGCAAGCTTTCATAAACAGCCCTCCTCAGCCAGAACGGCAGGAAGTGAGGAAATTATCCTCCAATTGGGTGAATTTCCATAACTATAAGTTCCAGAGTATTCCAAGCTATATTGTCTTTTAACACCAAGACAAAGTTCTATTTTTTTTACTCGAATACTTCATTGGTGGTTCGAATGTATATTTGCGCTGTTTGAGACTGGCTCCTAATCTCACAAGAAGCCTGTATGTAGATTTCACCTTTGGCTCGTGGTGGGATGTAAGACGTCTCCCTTAAGTGCTCTCGAACATGGTTACGTTTCCAGACAGCGCCACCGACACACAGGAGGGCTATGGAGACTTGGAGGTGGGCTGCCTTAACCTGAGCCCCTAACCCCCGCGCCCCCGCCCCCCCGCGCCCAGACCCCCAAACCTCGGCCCTGTGGGCCCCCGTGGACCCTGCCCAAGCGACTCAGGTGATAATGAGGAAGCCGTTTGTTTTCACAGGGGCTCCGTGTGGCTCCAGGCCTGGCTGTTGATGGGGCGGCTGGGGAGCGGTTACGGATTTTAGGGTGCTGGCGTGCACGGCCAGGGGTTAGGGGCTAAAGAGAAGAGATTTATGGGAGGCTGTAAAATACAGTCAGACAGCTTCCTCCTCCTCCTCCTCTTCCAGTAACCCCCCCACACCCTCTCTCTCTCTCTCTCTCTCTCTCTCTCTCTCTTTCTCTTTCTCCCTTCTCTCATTTTCTCTCTCCCTCCCTCTCCCCCCTCCTCCATCTACCTCTCTCTCTCTCTCTCTTCCTCATTTCCGACCTCCCCCTGTTTCTCCACAAGGGACTCCCTCATATAGCTCTGCCCTGGCCCCCCCCTAGGAGCAGAGGGTCGGTTGTGGGCCTCCGTCTGAAAGCCGCTTCTGTATGTGACGAGCACGCTCGCTCCCCCAGCATGCCCAGGGAAAGGCTCCATGCCATTGGCCCTACATGCTACCTGAACTATGCGCACAATACCTCTACATGATACAACAGGAAGGGGGGGGGGGGGGGAAATAAAGATGGAAAATTGTAGAAATTGTCGCTGTTGAATAGACTAACGTGGATGTTTTCCGTGGAACTCTTATGTGTCCCTGGACACACACGTCTAAATGGTCTCTTTCTTTTCTACTGTGTTGGGGAAATAATTATACAACTCGCACTTTCAGCAGGAGAAACCCCTTTTTGGTGCCAGTCTGGGTCAAATAGTCTTGCACCAAACTGGAATAATGACATCAATTATGCTCATGTTGAAAGAACTCTTCAGCAGTTGTGTGCTCTTCTGATTCTGATTCTGTGTTTTTCATTATACTACTATAGTACTTTGGTCTGGATTGGGGACTATGAAAGGCATCAGAGGGTTCAAACGTCCATAGGTAGGACCTGCATGGTAATAGAAACTATAACACACACACACACACACACACACACACACACACACACACACACACACACACACACAAACTCACATACATGTATAAACACACACACACACACACACAACTGTCAAGATATATATCTGTTACATAAACACATAAACATACATTATAAGTCAGCTCTCCTAAATCAGAATCAGACCACACATTAGACGGGGGAGAGAGAGGGAGATGAATAAACACAGTGTATCGTTTGGCATGAGGTGAACACTGTTCCATTTATTCACCACGCCATGTGGACGGTACTGTACGACTGAGTATAGGCTTGTGGAAAAACAGCGGTCGACTTGGTCACATCCTATTCTTTGTGCTCAAACACACTCTTGAACTTCAACACTGGCAATGTCCAACCACCACTTTTCACCATATGGACCGTTTTTTGGGGACAAGGAACACACACACGCACGCACGCACGCACGCACGCACGCACACACACACACACACACACACACACACACACACACACACACACAGACACACACACACAGGCACACACACGTACACACACATGCAGGCCGTGCTAGGGAGGGCTATTTTGGTCATTAATGGCCGGGTATGTGCACAGTGGGCGTGTGTTCCTCTCAATTAGAAGGGAGAGCTCGGAGGAAGGAGGGTTTTGCGGCTGCGGCGCATACGACTTGGAGAAACTCCGCCTCCTCAGACCATCCTATCGCCACAAAGACAGAGAGTGGGGTGGGCTCTGCATGCAGCACAGCAAAGCATAACATGGCATGGCATTGCATAGCGCAGCACAGCAAAGCATACCATGGCATAGCATTGCATAGCGCAGCACAGCATAACATGGCATAGCATAGCATAGCACAGCACAGCACAGCAAAGTGTAACATAGCACAGCACAGCACAGCACAGCACAGCACACTGCACAGTGTAGCATGGCACAGCACAGCACAGCAAAGCACAGCACAGCACAGCAAAGTGTAACATAGCACAGCACAGCACAGCACAGCACAGCACAGCACACCACACTGCACAGTGTAGCATGGCACAGCACAGCACAGCACAGCACAGTACTGCTCTCTTCCTCTCCTCACCTTATTGACTGACAGAGCTCCTCAACTGAGCTTTTTATTGTAACATTCTTTCTTGGGGGCCACAGTGGGAAGGGAAGTTTGAGCTACATTTGAAGTGAAAGACCACCACCAAAGATTTCCTTTTTTTCTTTTTCTTCGCAATAATGAGTTGCTGACAGAGAGAAAGGAGGCTCGAGCAATTGCTACATTGGTCAACATTTTGGGTTTTGGATCGGCTTGGGTTTTGGAAACACAGTAAACGCTCCCCACCTTGTAAAGCGGGTGAAGGAAGGTAAACAGACGAGGGTCCAGCCGCACTTAGAATGGCATTCAAATGTGGGAAATTGCGGGAGCTTTAGGAATAAAGCCCATCCTGCTCCGGAACGTCACTGGCGTTCCACCAAGGCATCGGGCTTGTTTTTGTAAACTCATCCTCTATCTCTACGATAGCACAGACATCAGCTCTTCATAATGAAAACCTCAATCTCTCTCTTTCTCTCTCTCTTTCTTTCTCTTTCTCTCTCTCTCTCTCTCTCTCTCTCACTGTCTCTCTGTTGTTTTCCAGAGATTAGCCTCCGTTTGCGTAAGTCAGTCAGTGGCCAAGAGAGGAAGCAGGACCACCCTGGCCCGTCCAGTCTCTCCTGTTCCTTGTCTGTGCGCTGGTGTTGATCTTTAATATGCTGAGCTCGGAGATCTCGCCCGCTCCGATCCATCTACCCACACGCTGAACTCTTTTCTCTTTTTTTCCCTCTCTCTCTCTTTTTCTCTGACAAAGCCTTTTTTGGTAACAGCGTTCTGCTGTTTGGGGCGGTAGGACTGACTTATAAGCCTGAGAAAACATAGCTATAAACACCATATTGCAGTATTATTAACTGTGCAGACACTTTCATAAATGCAGCTGTAGTGGCTAATTCTTTGCGTGTTTGTTTTGTTTGGTGTGTGAGAGAGAGATGGAGGGAAGGAGAGAGAGAGAGAGCGAGAGAGAGATGGAGAGAAGGATTACTTTTTCATGTTTTAAAAAAATGTGTTTCTTTCAACTGAGGAAGCTCTCATGTAAGATGACATTCTTATATGTATCCTACTGGTCTGTGGAAGAACACAAAGCAGTGTACGCAGGTAGATCTGACTCTTTACTGTCATTGAATAATAATGGCACTGGCAGAGGAGTAAACGCATAGTCAAATATTTAACTGGATATCGTCATTAATAACACCACACTACAAAAAAAATCAGTACATACTGGGATTATGTAAATGTGACTCCTCATATGATCCGGGGGGACCGGAGGAGGAGGGGGAGAGAGAGTGAGTACGGGCAGGAGAGATGTATAGAGAACAGTGACACACCACCACCATGTCTTTTTTTCCCTCTCTTTTTCCCTTTGAATCAACAGCGACCATTGTGTGTGTGTCTCCCCAATGCCCTGGCCATATGTTGACTGGCTGGAAAGGTCTACGAGACGTTTTACCTGAGCAGCTGGTTCATCAAGGCCCCCAGTGTGTGTGTGTGTGTGTGTGTGTGAGATAAGCTCTACAAACACCATTGTCTCCCCCCCCATGCCCTCACTCCAACTGCCCCCCGCCCCCCGCCCCAACCCATCCCGCCCCCCCCCCCCCCGCCCTTTTCATAGGGACTCACAAGAGGCCTTCCCCAGGGCAAACAGACCAAGGAAACCACACAGGTGTTCTACGTTGTTCATTCTCTGGTTGTGTGTTGACCAAAGCTTGACCTAAACGAAAGAAAGAGTAAGAGAGAGAGAGGGAGACAGAGAGTACATGCATAAATAAATAAATACATGAGGAAGACCTACAGTGTGGCCTGACCTTACCCAAAGGAAGTTCCTGCTGTGATTATAGTCTGTTGTTTCCATTATTTGCCAGCGTTTGACCCAGTGATGGGACCAACCACTCTGTTGGTCTTGATCACAGGGTTACAGACATAAAGGAAGCAAGCAAGGCATTAAGGCATAGCAGCTATCTTGTACATTTGACATGAGTGGTATCCCTCAGGTCTGCTTCGGAACATAGAAAATACACATTATTAACACTTGTGCCCAGGGAAACTGTGTAAACTCTGTTGTGAATACACAATTACCACAGACAGTACTGCATGCCTTTTGTGTTTAGTAGTGATGTGAGTGTAGAAGTCACCAACTGGAGTTTGATGATGTGTTTCCCATTTATGAGGTTGGTTTGAAGAATCTCCTCGCATAAGGACTGAAAATATGAGCAGCGAGAAAGCAAATAAGAATCACCCCAACATGCTGAGATCAACAACATGGACGTCGCACCTGGCCCTGTTGCTCCCTCTCCATGTAATAGTGAAGTCACACATCCAAGTTTAAAACCAAAACGCTATGGCGTGCAGTGGCCTTTTGAGTAAGTGGTAAGTGAGGGGGTGGTTGTGACCGGCCCTGGAGGCACTGGCACGGTACAGGGCTGAGGGGAGGACAGGACAGGCCTGGGAAGTGATCCTCTCCAGGGTGACAGGGTGTTTTATCAAAGCCAGGCATGTGTTCTTCTGATGTGCTCCCCCCAGGGCACTCTTACCCCACCACCACCCAGAAATGCCCTCCTCTGTTCATCCCTGCTGGTTCCCCTGCTCCTTTTGTTACTGGGGGGGGGGTTCTCTGGAGGTGGCTTCTTTATCGGGGGGTGGGGTGGGGTGGGGGGTGGTTGGGGGCTATGTCCTGGGGAGGACTTTGTGTGGGACAGCCTGTCTCCTCCTGCCCCCCTGCCCCCCTGCCACCACCCCGCCCCATGTGAGCTCCTGTGAGACATCTGATGATCATCCATATGGGAGCAAATAGAGAATGTTATAAGAAGGGATCTAAGGGAAGGCTGGGGAGATGGTTGGGGAGGGGAGGGGAGGGGGGGGGGGGAGCTGGATTAAACCTCCTGTTCCTGCCACTCTCCTAAACTATTGTCATCTCCATAGACCTTCACTTGTGTCAAGAGGGTAGATGTTACATTTACATTTAGCCACAATTCATGTCAAAATGATGCATGCATTACCTGCTGTATGACCTCTTGTGGGAAAACACTAAAAATGTATTCCCCTTTTTCCACCAACATGGCAAAAATGTGAAACATCTCCATCCAGAGGCCACCAGTGTAGCCCCCATTCTTCTCCCAGGCATCTGACCCTCAGTCTGGGGAAACCTTTTAGGTGTAGCCACAGGCAGTGAGCGCTCCTACATTCAATCAGTAGTTCCCTTAAAAGGCCTCTTTCTTTTAGCCGGGGGTTTTCTGTCTCTCTCTCTCTCTCTCTCTCTCTCTCTCTCTCTCTCTCCCTTTCTCTGCCATAGCCCTAGGCACGTTTGTTGGGGAGTTTCAGGCTCCTCTGGTCTATGTGAAGCCTCTTTGTGATGGCCTCTTGTGTATGAAGAGGTGCCTTTGCATGGTGAATGCTTGCAAAAAGTGTAATTATGAGGACTGCTTGTCTTCACGATCTTCTTCAGCTACCTTCATTAGCTCCCTGAGGTCAGGTTGGTCACGGCTGAGGACACCAGGGGGTCAAGTGTCCCAGGAGTGGCAGAAAGGTCAAATGTTTCACCTCAGATGCATGTCTGAGAAAGTGACCCCCCGGACTCGCCAGGGTCAGCTAGGGCCATTTTGTTCAAACGGACAGTTGAAAGGCAGGAGTAAAGGAGAAATGCCCCTGTAATTGGCAGATAATGTCTGGGGATGGGAGAAGGGGGAAAAAAAACGGGCTTGACGGGAAGGCAGACCCGGCTATCAGTCTGTTGCCCCTCACGAGGAGATAAGCGGTGGTATGTCTCGTTACTTACCTTCCCTCCCTTGAGTGTTGGGGGTGGGGGGGGGGGGGGTACACAAAGAGTCAGATAAGAAAGAGGCTTTGATGCGGAACCATTGGAGAGAGAGACAGAGGGAGAGAGAGAGAGAGGCAGAGAGAGAGTTAAAAGGAGAGAGTTGCAAAAAGAGTAGGCTGGTACAAGCAGACCCAAATTCAAATGTATGGGTCTGGCCACACTCCATTGACCACTATGAGATTGCTATACTCCCTACTTCGCCACTAATGGTGCAAGCTGATATTAGCTTTTTCCCAAACCCTGTTGGCAGGAGAAACCCTGTTGACAATGTCTTTCCCTTTGATAACTAAATGTACACATTCTTCTTGCTCTGTCTTCAGTTCTTCGTTTGTTAGCTTAGCTACTACTGTTTGTATGCTAACAACATTTCAAACAAACATTTTCACTTCAACACCATCGCACTAAGCCGACCCCACAGAGTGGCTGAGCGATTCATCTTGCGAAGAGGGTTTCCAGACTATAATCTCATTGAACACTGAGCTGAGAGCAGAATAGGGTTTCCAGACTATAATCTCATTGAACACTGAGCTGAGAGCAATGTGTGGGTAGAGCCAGACTATAGCAGGAGTGGGAGAAGAAAAAGAAAGTGATTGATGAAGAACTGTAGAATGACACACAGGGGCAGATGTATGTACGTTAAAGAGCGCAGCATAAACAGCAAGGGCACGAAACCTAATCAATCAATCAATCAATGCATGTCACTGCCCTCGAACCGTCATTTGCGACAGCTGCAACTGAACGGACGCATTTAAATGGAATCATGGGAACCAACAGACATTAAAAGGAATCAAAAGTTTCAAAAGCGATCAGGAAATAGATATGCTAATAATATATCATTAAACAGAGAGATAATACAGGGCAGTAATTCGGAAAAAAAAAATACTTTTTGTGCAGCTCTAACAAACCAAATTCAATAGTGTAGCAGGCATCTACATGTAGGGAA
>NC_045159.1:27785260-27927760 GCF_900700415.2 Clupea harengus
CAGGGCGAGTTTCAGTGCGGGAAGAAAGGGTTCTGATTTGGGTTTATTCAGGTTTATTTTTTACAAATTGAGAAAAAAAAAATGGTGTTTCTCTGAGTAGCACTAGCAGCTGGTGAGTGGCAATGGAGGAACCATACATGGTCATTCGGAAAACGTTTGATCAATGAACAGATCAATAAGGATGACTAGATCAAATGTGTTCAACTGTTTTATGGGTCAAAAAACTTTTGTGTATGTGTATTTACCTTGTTTGCTGATATTGAACACTATGTTTGAAAAAATATATGAAAAAACTAAAATCAAATCCACAGCACTAAGGCTTGATAAAAACCGATCGTTCACACAACAAATAAGGGAAAATATCAATAAATGAATACAGTGATGTAAGACAAGAGTAGCATGTAATTTGACATTTATGAGATGATGGACCCCACGTAGAGAGCATTTAAAGAGCACATCATTTACTCTCTGTTGTTAGATTCATATCTTGTATTTCAATACATATTAATATTCACCATTCAAAAAGAAAGAATCACCTTAAGTTTTTAGGCTACTGTAACCGCATATTGGGTTCGTCTCAGATAACTATGGTGTTCAACGTTAATTAGATTGAAATTGTATCCTTTACTTGGCTTTTTTACTTAGTAATAATAATAATAATAATAATAAAACTTTATTTATATAGCACCTTTCATGCAAAACCATTCAAAAACAAACCAGCCAGCCATTTTAAGGGAAAGAGGCCCCCAGTAAGTATTTGAAAGTGAAATATACCCTTAACCACCATTTAAATTCGGAGAACACATTTTGCTGAGAAGCTTTGCATTTTCATCCCTAACATGTGGACATAAATATAGAGATATACAATAACAAGAGTTTGTATCAACGACCTGACCAGTGGAAGTGGCTTCAGTGTGGTGTGCGTGCGTATGCAGGAAGGGCCACAGGAACAGCATATGGTGACAGAAATGGAGCCCGTAGGTAGCGGTCAAACAACCACACATTTAACATCAAGCCTGGAAAACTAGAAAAATTCAGATGACCTCAACACAACCCCATATCCTATGATCCCATTCTCAGAGGCTGAGCAACAAGAAGGCATGTTCAGGTTCCATGTGGGTCTACATGCAACTAGATAGATAGATAGATAGATAGATAGATGGATACTTTATTAATCCCGAGGGAAATTTAGGTCATCCAGTAGCTTATACACATACACAAATACACATATACACTTATACACCTCACCGACATACATACATAAATCACATATACATACACATAGGGAGAACATATTCACACAGAGTGTTTCAGATGCAGGAACTATGTACCTTCAAGTACTCATAGGGTCATGGGGACAGCCTGAAGAAGTCGGAGGTACTTGTATGTCACACACATGTTCAACAGAGAAAACACCAAATAAGTCTATTTCATCATCAGCTGATGTGGCAGCATGTGCATGTTCAAATGTCAAATTGAATTGATCAGTCTCACGCCAGCAGTTCTCCCCAGGAATAGGCCAAATGGGAGACATTTCATTGAAAGGGTGAAATTTCTCACTGGTCTGTGTCTCCCTAGAGGAGAGTAAGGAGAAAACAGCCTCTCTTTCTCTGTCTCTCTCTCTCTCTCTCTGTGTGTGTGTGTGTGCGTGTGTGTGTGTGTGTGTGTGTGTGAATGGAGCAGAGGCCTTAAAAACAGCAGCGGCAGCAGCGGCCCCAACACATGGTCCCAATTTCACAGCCGAGGATGGAGGAGTTTGTGGGCGGATGCGGGGGCAGGAACAAGCATGCAATCTGAAGACATTAATACCTTGGTAATAGTCACATTCACTTCAAAACCAGGAAGTGTGTTTTTTCTCCTTGTTCTCTCTCCCTCTCCATGTGTTTATGCCTCTCTCTCTCTCCCTCTCTCTCTCTCTCTCTCTCTCTCTCTCTCATTCTCCCCTCCTCTTCTTCTCTCCTCCTCTCCCTCTCTCGCTCCCTCCCTCTCTCTCTCTCTGGGTGAGTGGCTGAGGCTCATGAGGCCGGAGCTATACAAACAGGATATTGTGAAACGCGTGGAGGCTCTCTGTGAGCTGCTTCCTGTGAGCGCGCCCTCGGACCCTTAATGAGCCCCGCGTACAGTAAAGTGGCCCATCATGCGGCGCTCACATGTGTTCCTGCTGCTGCTGCCGCCACCTCCTCCGCCGCCACCACCGCTGCCGCCGCCGCGCCGCCGCGCCAAGGCCAGGAAGCGCCAGGCTAGCTCTTTTTTTTTTTCTCTCTCTCTCTCTCTCTGTCTCTCTCTCTCTCTCTCTCTCTCTCAACCTCCTTCTCCCCCTCTCTCACTCTCACTCATGCCTTCTCTTCTCCTTCTCAATTCAATTTAGTTCCATTCAGAGTTGCTTTATGACCATGACTGTTTAAATCAAATGTTTTCAAAGGCGTTTTTTTTTCATAAAAATAATATAATCACATAACAGAACACAGAACCAGAATGAACCTTGATCTGTTGCCGTCAACATTCTTTCTTAGTCTTTTCACAATTTCATCCCTACTGGCTCACGCACACTCTCCCTCTCTTTCTCGCTCTCTACTTCATTCTTCCTCTTGTTCTTTCCGGATGCTTCTCTGGATTTGGAAGCCACTATGACGGACAGCTTGCGTCGGCGAACGGCAGATCAGGGTGTAATTACAGGACAGGAATGCGTCCCCTTTTTCACTAATTATGCCACCGCAGCCTCGGCTCCGTGTATTTACCCTGGGGTTTACAGGAGGTCATGTGACAGGCTACTATGGCAAGATGTAGAGGCATTTAAGGACCACGGTGGAGAGGGGAGAAAATAGCATCAGAACACAGTCCCTGGCTAAACTCAGGCCTCCTGGCGGAACACAGGGGCCATTCAGGGTTCCAGGCTGCCCATGTTTGAAATACTGAGGGATAGAATGTACTGAAGACAGAGTAACTGGAGGACATTCAGGGGCCAAAAAACAAGGTTAAAGTATTCTTTGAAATTAATATTGGACAATGCTAATACACATCTATAACGCTTTATAGGTAGATACATTATTCTTAATTAATTAAACATGTGGTATAAGTTGTCATAAACCATCAAAATACCATTATAGTAACATTAACAGTCATTGGAATTCATTGTTTTAACCTTTTATTATGGCAAAATATCTCAATTGATCAAAATTCATTTCACTTATTTTGCACAAAATAAGTACAAAGCACAGTGCTCCTTCTGTCTGCCTTTGCCTGACTGCGCGACACACTGGCACAACCACCGGGAGATGGAAATACCTTCATTAGACAAAAATACTTCCATTCTAATGTCCCCACTCTTAGTCATGGCACTTAGGCCCAGATCCAGCTAGGTGCCGAGGTGAGACCAGCAGCCACGCAGGAGTTTCCAGCCTCTCCACAGTGTAGTGTAGCACAGCATCCACCAGTGCTTCCAGAATCAACTATCTAGCAGACATTGTATTACAGAGCCACCATATAGGCCCAGGTTCCTGTTCAACACCATTCATAATCATCCTCAACCCTTTCTTCTCATTGTACGACTTCCTCTTCACACTCTGGTGATGACTTTTTCAATTTTTTTGATTGAAGAAATGAACAAGATCAGATCATTGATATGAGCAGCAGTCACTGACTGTCATGGTAACGTAATGTCACCTTCCTGCCGCCATTTTGTGGATGATAACAGCTGGCAGAAAAGGGAGGGAGCGCATGCGCACTGTTGCTAAGGCGATAAAGCGAGCAGTAAAGGTGTGATGAAAGGCACTAAGTGGGCAGAGCCAGGCCAAAGATAATTAATGAAGGGTTTGGTTGAGGCTGACCAATAGCATTGTCGATCAGTCTCTTTAAACTAGAATGCGTAAGGAGAGATTACAATGTAAGAAGATGGCAATATCGCTATTACAAAGAATAAAACCGTAGTGGTGCTTCTTCTGCTGTTCCAAACTAATAAATGCATTACAAACATAGCTGTAGCTGGTCAGAACTGTTTGAAAATACCTTACCACATCCCTTTCGAAACTGACTAAGTGTGCAACTTTCACTCCTTTCACTCCTATAGCATAGACTACGTACTGTGTGGTGATGTGAGAGAATGACCTTAAGCTTTTAGGCTACTGCAACCGCATATTAGGTTCGTCTCAGATAACTATGGTGTTCAACGTTAATTAGATTGAAATTGTATCCTTTACTTGGCTTTTTTACTTAGTAGAAGTACAAGTTTTACTGGAACATTCAGACGTGTCCAAGGGTCTGAGGGAGAACTTTCGGCGCAAAATGGTTTGAACTATGGTGCTGACATTTGGATGATTACCTTGAAAGAGATATGCAATCTCTGAGAGGACTGTTGCCTTATTCTAATTAGACAACAGTTTATGAATAGAAATAACAAGATCGCTGTTGCATATTTACATCATGGATCACATTTGTTTACTGCTGAGAATTTAATTCAAGTCGGACAAATTAGACTAGGCCTACCTCTTCCCAGATGTCTTTCAATGGGGTTAACCTTTAAAAAAACTAATAACACAGGTTTGCTCCTGCTCCCTAGCTTATTACAGAAATATGTAGCCCCTTTATAATATATATGTAATGCCCCTTTTACCTGGCATAATGCCCCTTTTACCTGGCATAATGCCCCACTCTTCCAAAAAAGGAATGTGATTTTTTTGGCAGATAGATAAATCACATTTGGGCAATGATGGTTTGCAGTTGATGCATCCTAGCGTTCCCTGTCAAAAATGTGTCACGCCCATATTCAAAATCCTCAGCAGAGAATTTTGTTTATTGCTGGAGTTTAGATAACCTACCTGGACGTAATCGCCCGTTTCTGCCAGCTGTTATCGTCCTCTGAATAGAGGCCCTGGTTTTATAGCCTATGAAACCCAAAACCTGCCCTACAGATTATATTCCAAAGATTTTTGCCTCTTATTTATGTAACAGAACCTTTATGGTCAATACGAATGGCATCTTTTTAAAGTGTTCCACAAGGTTCAATGCTTGGCCCCCTTCTGTTATTGCCTCTTGGCCATATATTCAGAAAGCATGGGATCTCCAGTCACTGCTATGCTGTGTACGCTTTTGTTCCTCTGACAGTGTGCTTGGTCCACCCACACCATATCAGGTACTAAGACCTGGGATTTGGCCATAGCAACCATCCATTGAGAACTAACGACTAGGCTTTTGGCCATAGCAACCATCCATTTAGAACTAGTAACAGCACTTTGTCCTGCGAGTTAAGAAAAGACTGTGTGCCGTGGAAAGAAATAGGCCTAGTTCTACAAACAAGTTCGTTTTATCGATCAAAACATGAAAATTATATCCATAACTTAACATAATGGCAAACATGGTATAAGCGGGATAATGGACTTCGGATAGCAGACACTTTGAGGTGTAACAGCCACTCTGTTTTGCATTGTGGCTGTATTACCACCTCGCACGGGCATTAAGTCGCTCCCCAAACACTGTGAAGTCCATTATCCCCTACTACTAATCCTTGGACTGATCAGACTGATTGAATTCGACCTGTTTGCATCCTGTCTGATTCCCATCTGCCTGTAACCTGCTTTGTCTGTGAATAAAACTCTCGCTCTCATACAGCTCCTCAGATATCCCATTTTTTTTCTCCTCATTATTTGTTTTAACCGCTTTCTTTTTATTCTTCTAAATAAGTCTTCTAATTCTAATTCCTTTTAAAATAATTTATTTTGGCTTAATTTTTCAGCTTTTGTCCATTTATCGCTCTCTCTCTCTCTATTAGTTTTTATTTTGTTTTTCACTTTTATTGAATTTATGTGTTTTATGTTTTTGTCCTTTTGACTCTTATTCTGTTATTTTATTCTTGTTTATTTTTATTGTCAATTGATTTAGCTCAACTAGAAAGCACTTTGGTACAACTTTGGTACAAGTGAGTTGACTTGACCCGTTTTGATTTAATATATATATATATATATATATATATATATACCCAATAAGGCCAATTTACCCAATATAGGTAGATGTACCAAGAAATATGAATAGTATTATAATTATTGGACTTTATACAACATTTATTTTATGACATTCTCTATTAGTTATTATTTTCACAGAAGGTTTGGATATAACCATCTGGTAAATGAATAAAGGGAAACGTAATTGCAAACATCCTCCAACATGCTCTCACCTGCCCAGCCCTGTCCCTTCAATGAGTGATGGGCGAACGCCAGCTCTGCCATACGGAGGCAGAGAGGGTGACCCAGCAGGGGGCTAATTAAAACAAACTGTGCTCATCTCTCCCCCCTAACCTGGCCAAACAGATAAGGTAGAAGGGGGGGGGGGGGGTATTAAGAACGAGGAGAGAAGAGGATGAGTGTGTGTGTGTGTGTGTGGGGGGGGGCGTTCAGCGTTTGAATGGAACTACTTGAGTGTGGTCCAGGGGGCTGGGTGGTGGTGGTGGTGGTGCTGTGAAGGGGGTGTAGTGTCGTTTTCCTCAGCAGGAGCGAGACCTGACATTTTGGGGGACCCTGATAAGATCCTGCAGGGGGGTCCGCGTCGCACCTGTGCAGCAGGCAGGTAAGCTGATGCCTCTTGTACCTTATTCCACCTTTCTACCTCCAACACAGTCAGAGCATACATAAGCAGGGCAGGGGGAGAGATGAAAGGAGAGGAGACAGACAGACAGAAAAAAAGGAAGAAAGAAAAAGGAAAGAAAAGAGGGACACAGAGAGGGCAGAAAAGGAAAGTCTTTTGCACAATAGGAATGTCTCATTTTTTAAAGCACTTTTGGCATTCTTAGAGGTCTTTTCTTCAAATCAGGACGTGTATTACTGAAGTATTTACAGTCAACTGGAGTGTGTTGTGGAATCCCCTGCACACACACACACACACACACACACACACACACACACACACACTAGACAGCTTTTGTGCTGCCATCTGGTCACTCCATCTCCATGAGAGTTTGCTTAGGCCACTTATTTGCTCCTCTCTTTTCTTTGTGTCTTGACCCAGCTCTCTCTCTCTCTCTCTCTCTCTCTCTCTCCCTCTCTCCCTCTCTCTCTCTCTCTCTCTCTCTCTCCCTCACCCTCCCTCTCTCTCTCTCTCTCTCTCTCTCTCTCTCTCCCTCTCTCACTCTCTCACTCTCTCACTCTCTCACTCCGACTCATGTCTTTGTATCCCTCTTTCTCTCACACAGAAGAAGAGCACTGCTTTGGTACATATAAATAAATATACGCACTCGCAGTTGTAGATACGACTGTTATTTCCACATATTGGCAAAAGAGGGATGAGGCCCAGCATGAACTGGATATGAATCATGTTTAAATAATAACAAACTCACAAACTCTCTGTTGTCCGCTGCTCCCAACACCATCTTATAGCAGCTTCTGCTCTGGCTACGCACACTCCAGTGGGATGTATTGGCAAGGTTCCCTCAGAACAATATCATGGCTACATTATGCAAGACCTGATAACTCATTAAATTCAAGAAACCCAGACCTCTTCTTTCCTCCATCTCCTATCATTCTCTCTGTTCCACTTAGCTCATCAATGGCTTTGTCCTCTTTGGCTGTCATCTTAGAGGCAGCTTCTAGTTGCTTCAACACTAAAACCTTTCAGGCAGTGTCTCCACGTAGAGATATACTATTATATGCAATATTTGAAACAAAAAACAAAAACTTCCCTCTCAAGGGGCATTAAAGGAGTTACATGTCTTTGTGAAAGCTTAACCTTTGAAAATAGTTACTAATGGATGGACTAATTTGCACTTGTGGACAGCTTAGGAAGGTGAGTGAGGGTTGCCCCAAGTATATTAGCTTCATATCCAGATCGACAGATTGACAGAGAGGGCCTTTTTAACATAAGGGCCACAAAAGAGGTAAAGATCAGAGTGTGGCACCCTGCTTGAAGATGGACCAGTGGACAGGCGCCGACCCATCTTCAACACCGCCCATTGTAGCTCACTTACAAACACCCCCGAACCGAGCCACGGTAGCCAAGTTGCTGTTTGCACACATCAGCAGAATATGAGCTTTAAAGTGGGCCGAGCACCACCGAACCGAGATCCCTATATAGTCATCAGAGCAGCAGAGGGACTCGCTCACACTGGAAAGCCACATTCGCTGCACACAAATCCCAAGATGAATGCTTTGTCAATAAAACCAAGCTAAAAACAGTTTCTGCAGCGCTAAAGGTAGGCAGTACACACGTAACTGATCTTTCAGCTATTAAAGGGCTTCTCTCAGGGAGAGGTACGGCCGCAGCGAGCTACACAAACAGAGGACCTCTTGATATGGTGGCGTTTGATGAATTTCAGGTAGTATGGTTGGAGCTTGGGCTGGGAGCGGAGCGGAGCGCAGTGATGTTAATGAAGGTGCTGATCCTCCTCCCACACTGTCTCTCATTGTGCATCCCCTTACCAGGAGCCACCGGCGGCGGCTGAGGCCAGCCCAGGACGAGTGGCGCGGTGAATCCAGCACAGGAAAGTACTGTCCAGTGAGCTTTGATGGGCTTTAGGCTGCATTCCGTACGTGTCTGCGCGGTTCCCTCCACACACTAACACACACACACACACACACACACACACACACACACAGACACACACGCACACACATACACACACACACACACACACACACACACATACACACGCACACACCACCAGCCCCAAGAACCACAGCGCAGTCTCCAGTCTAAACAAACAAGCCCAGTCCCTGAAGGCCTTGTGACTCTTGCAGCTT
This sequence comes from Clupea harengus, assembly GCF_900700415.2. Taxonomy (NCBI): domain Eukaryota; kingdom Metazoa; phylum Chordata; class Actinopteri; order Clupeiformes; family Clupeidae; genus Clupea; species Clupea harengus. The sequence goes on from NC_045159.1 coordinate 27,793,981, forward strand.
GAGCCAAAAATACAGACGTTCCATTTTCAAAAGCGGGGGACAGGCGAGGGGAACACAACCACATTGTGTGTGTGTGTGTGTGTGTGTGTGTGTCCGTGTGTGTGTGTGTGTGTGTGTGTGTGTGTGTGCGCCCGCCAGCCCCCTCCAGACCAAAAGTTGTTCCATATGTCGCTGACGCCAGACGCAGACACTCCAGCCGCCCAACATGTTCAGCTCCTGTCAGGATTGTGCAAACTGAGACATCAGGAAGCTTCTCCTACCCAGTTAGTGAAGTGAAGTGATGATCCAAATGCCAAGGACATTAAAATCACAAATCCAGAGCCCCAAGACTGCAGTATTCTGATGCACAGTTAAAAGTTTATGAACTGTTTCCTCTCCCTCTCAAGTACTCCAATTCCCTCATCAACTTTGTGTCCACAGGCTCTGAAAAGCCAAGCGAATTTGTGTAATAAATAAATTCCCTTTCAACTTGCTTGTTTAACATTAGACATGCTCAAAAGAAATTCACATATTTAAGCTGCACTTAACGTATACTAAATATCCGTAATTAATTGAGTAAAACAAATTGCATGCTGTGAGATGTGCCGGTGAAACTTGTTTTTTTTGCCTGTTTGTGAATGCCCATGCCTTGGGGAAAAGAGAGGTTGTGTCACTTGTGCCCAGATAGAGAGGAACAGACAAACAACGAGTGACCAAGCAACCAATCACCTCATATCCACAACCGCTGTGCTCTAGAAACTTCTCTGGCACTGGTCAAAGTTAGCTGTCACACGGACAAAAGAGAAAGAGGGGGGACGCAGCTTCAGCGGAGGCGTCTCATCTTGTGCACTTGATGGAGACATGGAGCTGGGTCAGCCACTTGTCTTAGGCCCATTGTTGGAGTTATTAGGTGGGAGGTGGTGGGGTGGGGCACACTGGGTGGGGGTGGAGGGGGTATGTGTCTTTTAGTTTTTTGGAGGGGGGGGGGGGTGGGGTGGGGTATGACTGAGGTGAGAGGTCCATCCATAGGCCCCTCTGTGCTCCTATTCAAACTCCTGAACAGAGAGAAAGAAAGAAAGAGAGAAGGAGCTCTCTATCATCCTGAGATCCAATCATTTACTCCCTCTCCTCTTTCTTTCTCTCTTTGTTGTTGTCCTCTTTAGTCTTCTCCTGTCATCCTGAATTTAGTTGTGTGCATATGCATGTCAATCATATACATTTTGCCCCTACAAAAAAAAAGCCGTACAAGACCAAAGAAGTCCATCCAGAAACAAATGGAGCTATGACAGTTTGCAATGTTAGTGCTATAACAAGAAGTAGCTCTTACTGATTGGGTGGTTGGTTATAAATAAATGTATAAATACATTTTTTCACATTGTCATTAAGTTCTTGTTAAGAATTGACACAGAGAGTTGTTAAAACAGTTACTGAACTCCCTCGATGACTGTTTTTGATCATTCAACATTACCACGGCGCTTTTCAAATGATTCATTCAAATGATTCATTCAAATGGTCACTCTTTCTCTGTCATTCACAGGTGCCTCTTCCGTTCTACACATCCGTTCAGCTCCTGTGCAATTCAAAAACAACACATTTGCATGCCAAAGTGAGCCCTTTACATTAGCCAAATAGAGACGTTTCCCATTATCTCAATACCATAAACATTCTCTCTCCCTCTCTCTTTCTCTTTCAGGCTTTTTTCTTTCATTTTTTCTGTCAAATGCTCTCTCGTTCTTTTTTTTGTTTCTCTCATTCAGTCTCCTTCTTCCCCCTGGCCTCCCGCATTTCTTTTTGCGCAATTCTCATTTTTCTCACCGTCTCTTGTCTTGTAGCTTCCGTTTCAGAGCCTCTCTCTCTCTCTCTGTCTCTCTGTCTGTCTGTCTGTCTGTCTATGGGATATCTTTATTGTGAGCTCTCTTTCTCTCTTTCTCTCACTCCTCCGCCGCACTCTCCTTTTGTTTTTGTGTGACTATCACATTCAACTTGGATCCGGCGTCTCTTGTCAGGACAGTTGAGCGATTTTGACATCTCTCTCACACACACCCACACACAGACAAACAGACACACACACACACTCCCCATACACCCTGTCCTCCTGTCACAGTCGGCTGAGCCTAAAAAGCTTTGGCTGCGAGGGCGACTTCCTTTGAGAGTTTCTCTATCAATCAGGGCCCTTAATCACTGCCATGGTGTGACACAGCTGACAGCCACCAGAATCATGACCCGAGCATGGGATAGAAGCAATTAACTGACAATTAACGATAAAGACGGCCATTCACAATATTAGCCCTCTTCCCTGGCCCTCCTTCACAGAAGCCTTTTTAGTTGGAGCCAAGCATTTTGGCATGCAAAAAAAAAAAAAATTAAATGTCTGATTTCTCTCGTTTCTTTTTTTTTTTGGCCAGATATGGGTTAATCTTTAAGAGTTATGATGTTTTCAAAACTATATTTCAAAGCAACTTCAAATGTTGTGTTTCAATAAGCGTAATGTTTCGTGGGCCTATGCCCCACAATGACCGAATCCATTCAGAGAATCCTTTTTAATATTATTGTTTGTTGGGGGCCTTCTTTTCCCCCCACAATTCCCCACAATTGTTCTCACAGTCCCACCTCTTCTGCTCTCTGCTGAATGCCTGACTGTACGCCACCAGACAAGGGTCTGGGATGCTCGTCGGTCAGGCGTTTCTCATGTCGAGCTGAGGGAGCGAGAGACGGTCAGCCGTCTCGGTCCGTGGGACTGTAAGCGAGTGAGAGTGGCTCCACAGTGTCGGGTCGTGACCCTGCCCTCTCTCTAAGCTGCCTGGTGCCAGTCGAGAAGGGGAGTCTGTCGGCACGACCGCCGCGTCTCTGGGGGGATAGAGCGGCCTCGGCTCGCCGGGCCAGTAGGCCGCCGGTCAGATTGACAACTCAATGAGAGCCGACTAGCGCCGGGGCTTTTCTTTGTTTTTTTCATTCTTTCATTCTTTCATTCTTTCTTTCTTTTTGCGAACGCTGCTTCGTGCCTACGGCCTCCCTTTGTCCACTGCCAACCGCCTCTGTTCACTCTCTCTCTCTCTCTCTCTCTCTCTCTCTCTCTCTCTCTCTCTCTTCCTGACTGTCTGTTTGTCTGTCTGTCTGTCTGTCTGTATCTTTCTCTCTCTCTTACATCAGGCTCTCTCTGTTGTCTGTGTCTGTCTGTCTGTCAGTATCCCCCTCTCTCTCTGTCTGTCTCTCGTTCTCTTTCATCTCCCTCAGCCTCTTCTCTCTCTCACTGCCTTTCGTTGTCTCTCTGGATGTCTCTCTCCCTCTATCCCTCTATCCCTCTCTCTCTCTCTTTCCTTCTTTCTCTCTACCTCTCCTTCTTTCTCTCATTGCCTTGCTTTGTGTCTCTGGATATCACTCTCTCCCCCTCTCTCTCTCTGGTCTGTGGTTTTTTGAAGGGACCCGGCTGGGGAGTGCAGGAGCCCATCAGCTCGTCATGCCTCAGTGCTCCTCAATTGGTGTCTGAGTTGCTGGACGCTAAACTGGCGTGCTCCATATACCTCGGCTTTGCATATGAATACACCCGCCATTGTTTGGCCCCAAATGCATATTAAACCTGTCTGAAAAAATCCCAAAGAGGTGACACCTTCCACCCCCCCCCCCCCCCCCTCCCCCCACTTCACTTTACCCCAACCCCCCACGACCACCACCACCCCCTGTTTCCCCCCGTCAACCAACGACTAATAAACTAATTAATTAGGGCTAGGGAGATTTAGGAGCAAGGGAGCCTGCCTAAGTGCCTATGCTGTTCCTCTGTCACAAAATGGAGCCAGCATCCTCCATTGGGCTGGTGGGCAATAGGATGTTTATGGTTTTGCTAAGTGAGTTATAAACCAGCCTGTGCCGTCCCCCAATTTGGCCATTGTCCAAATAGAGATCCCCCCCCCCCCCCCCCCCCGATGCCAGACAGGGTGTAAATAGACTTGTTGAAGGTGCTGACTTTTTTAGTGGGGTATTTACGTTCCGTGGGGTATTTCACAAAAACTCTCTAATGGGTCTGATATTGTTCCACCGGAGAGAGAGGACAGAGGGAGTTTTCTTAGGGGAATAGTTTTGATGGGGTAACATGTAGTTGCTATATGTGTGTGATGATGTTTCCTTGTTTCGCTGGTGGTATCAATGCATTTGATTCTTTAAACGTTGTCCCATTCATGAAATGTTTGTTGCTTGAATATGACAGTTGTTTGCCGTGCATGAACTAAACTAAACTAATTTAATAACTTGGCAAAATCATTTTATTAATGTAATACCCTGAAAGATCCTAACATGAGTGGCTCAGTGCAATGCTTCCACACGCCACACGATAGCTTTAGGTCATTCAGTGTGACGGACTTTGGTCATTGACCATCAATGAAATTAGGCTCCAGTGAGTTCATTTTACTGAGAATATTAACACAGGTGTATACAGTGACTTCACATTTGCTGTTTGTTAAATATATTTAATTAGGTTGTCATTAAATGGTGTCCCATAAACTGCAAATGTGTTATGTGTACAGTATGCCATATATCCCACAAATATCTTAGAATACAAGCCAATACTCTATTCATCTCAATTCATCTCAGACAGAGAGTGAGTGTGTGTTTGTGAGAGAGAGAGAGAGAGAGAGAGACATACAGAGAGTGAGTGTGTGTTTGTGTGTGTGTGTGTGTGTGTGAGAGTGAAAGAGAGAGAGAGAGAGAGAGAGAGAGAGACAGACAGACAGAGAGTGAGTGGGTGTTTGTGAGAGAGAGAGAGACAGAGAGTGAGTGTGTGTTTGTGTGTGTGTGTGTGTGATAGAGATATAGACAGACAGAGAGTGAGTGTGTGTTTGTGTGTGTGTGTGTGAGAGAGAGAGAGAGAGACAGACAGAGAGTGATTGTGTGTGTGTGTGTGTGTGTGTGTGTGTGAGAGAGAGAGAGAGAGAGAGAGAGAGAGAGAGAGAGAGAGAGAGAGAGACAGACAGACAGACAGAGAGTGAGTGTGTGTTTGTGTATGTGTGTTTGTGTGTGTGAGAGAGAGAGAGAGAGAGAGAGAGACAGACAGACAGACAGACAGACAGAGAGTGAGTGTGTGTTTGTGTATGTGTGTTTGTGTGTGTGAGAGAGAGAGAGAGAGAGAGAGAGAGTGAGTGTGTGTGTGTGTGTTTGTGTGTGTACTTTTCAAGGATCTGAAGAGCCCCCCCACCGATCCGCCCGACATGGCAAGAGACGCCTCTCAAAGCGGGGCTCAACGCGGGGCTCAAAGCGGGGCTCCTGACAGTAAAGAGCCGGGCTGAAGAAGGGGACCCCTACCCTCCAGCCTTCAACGTGATCCTGGGTAAGCCTTCACCTCCCTGGGGTGAGTGCGCTCCTGCTAGCTGCTCCCTGTTGGTTCTGAGCGGCCCAGAGAGAGAGAGAGAGAGAGAGAGAGAGAGGGGGCATCTGGGGATAGGGGACCCCAAAAGTGTGAAAGGGGGTACCCATACTTGGCTCCGTCTTTCTCTTCCTTTCTTTCTCTCTGTCTCTGTCTATCTGTCGCTTTCTTGGTCTCTCTCACTGCCTCTCTTCCTTCGTCCTTCATCTCTCTTCTCTCTCTCTCTCTCTCTCACACACACACATTGTTACTCTTCTCTCATTTTCTTTCCAAACTGAAATTGGAGGGAGCCAGCTGCACACCAGGCACCTTCACCTCCTCCTCCTCCTCCTCCTCCTCCTCCTCGCCCATCTAATTAGACTCAGAGAATGAGCCCCCATGGTAGCACACCTCGCACCAGCACTTGCCCCAAGCAAACACAAACTCATATACGTACACACCCCACCTAAACCCCATACTCCATACTCCTACCCCCCATCTCAAGACACAAACTCATATACACACCCCACCTAAACCCCATACTCTATACTCCTATCCCCCGTCTTTTAACCACCCTCCACCCCTTCCTCTCCCCCCTCTCCCCCATCCTTTCTTTGAATGGGGGCTCCCCTTCGTGAGTCCACTTTAGAGAAGAGAAGAGAAGCGAGAGTGAGGCGCGAGGGCCCCGTATGCATGGGGGCCCCCGTGGGCACAGTGAGAAAGTGAAGACCTCTGGTACCCTCTAAATCCCCAGGAATTTCTCATTAAACGCAGGTCTCCAGCTCCTGAGGAGCCAACCTCCTGACACTACTCCCCCCACTCCCCCAAACACACACCCAAAGCCCCTCCATCCCGAGCTCTACCTAAGACTCAAACACACACCCCACCCCACCCCACCCCATCCTGGTAGAATGTCCATGGCACTCAACTGTCCTTCCAGGCCCCTCCCCCTTTTCTTTCTGATCCATTATGTACCTCGCTCCATTAGAGTCTCCCCCCAAATTAATCACGCTTTTGAAAAGCCCTCAAGAGTTCCTCTTCTTTTATCTCCCTGCTTTTTATGGTCCAGTTTGAGTGTGTGTGTGTGTGTGTGTGTGTGTGTGTGTGTGTGCATGAGGGAGCTATGAAAGCTCTGTATAGGCGGTAAGAGGAATAATTGAAAGGAAATTTTTGTGATTTTTGTATTTTTTGGATGGGTAACTCCATTCTGGACACTCCAGTAGGGGGATATGATTTAGGCGCTTAGGAAGAGCACACAGACCAGAACGTTTATCTCAAAATTCCAAAAATATTATCTTATTTGTACACTATATTTAGAGGAAAATCCATCTGATCTCACACATTTTCGGAGAGAATTGTCCCCTGTCATCTTGTCAAGTAGACAGACAGAAGATGACTGTGCATCAATGCAATTACAGGTACAGTGTGTAGGATTTAGGGGAATCTATGAGCAGAAATGGACTATAGTATTCATAGTTTTGTTTTGTTTAGCTAGAACGTTACCATGGGCATAGTTACCAACACAAGTAACCTTGTCCCCCCATGTCAATGTTGAAAAATATCTAAATGCTACCAGTTTTAGTTATACACAGTAAAAGAGGTTATATTCCTTGTGCTATTGGTTAGGGACTTCCCTCAGTGGCCAATCCTCTCTCTGTCACATGCTAGTGCTCATAGGCAGCAACCTAATCTAACCAATAGAACAACTGCCCACTCATAGAATGCGCAGCAGGATACTACAACAACGCACAACTGGCTGGAGACAGCCGCAACATGCTCTGCAATGTTGTACCCGGGATTCATAAAGGCTCTCCTTCAAAGTACAACATGTGCTGTCCATAGCCCACAAGTAATAGCACAACAACATGATGGCCCAACCATAGAACCAGGGCCCCATTCGTCGTAAGGGTTGAAGCTAAGTTAATCAATTGTCCTTTTAGCCCGTTAACATTAGCGCGCTGATTGAGAACAGCAAATATCGGTTCGTCAACGGCTCATCCGCCTCCAAATCATGTGGTTAATTTCAACCAGGCTAAACTTATCAGGGCTATTGCGCGTGCACGTCCTACTTCAAAAGGCAGGAAAGGTCGATCACCAAAACAATGATTTTCTAACGGTATTATGGCCTGGTTGGATCTTAGCGATCGCAAAGAACTCTCTCCTTAAGCTAATCTAACTATCTAATATCAGTCCTTGGTCAATGGGATCCCTCCTTTTTCCGGGGGTGTGGCAAGCTTATCCAGCTACACTTAAGGAGCAGGTTAGTGCTAATTGTTATGTTACTATGGTGATTTATCAAAAGTTGCTTCCACGAACCAAAAAGAGGGGCATTTTTTTTATCTTAGCCTGAAAATTAGCTCGCTAAACCGCCTAGCTCGCTACGACGAATACCCCCCAGAGCAGCAGGATACAACAACAACAACAACAATAACAACAACAACCACAACAACAACAAAGTTGCCTTCGTGACAATTTCAATGGGGTTTTCAAGCAGGCACCTTTCTTCTTTAGTGTTTCGGGCCACAACACCTCCAACAGGCTCAGAAGCGGTGTCTGGCGTCTCAGACCCACAAGGGGTCAGAACACATGCCACTACCAGAGACAACAACAGATACACCTCAAAATACACCTCAACAAGACTTCATGTCTCAGTTTTAGTTCAGGTTATTTCACAAGCCCTAGTATTCTTTGAGCACCTCAGACACAACCAACGGCTCACTTTTTTAGAAGCCTCAGACAAGCTCCTTTGACTGTCCTCAACAACCAAAATCCAACAGAAGTATTGTAGTTGATTTAGCTACAAGGCCTCTAACACCCATCTCCACTGGTCTTGTGTGTGCTTGCCAATCTCGTTGTCTCGCTTCCACTGCCAGTTTCACATACTAGCTACTTCCTTTGAAATGCGTCCTCAATCACATCCTCAAAGGTAAGTCTAAACTCAATACAGTAAACAATGCGCTCACACTCAGAATAAAAACAGCATGTCTGGTCTCATAGCAGTCACAATACAATACACTGTGGAACTCGAGGATATCTACTGACATCAGCCAGCAATCTCCAATCCTGCACTTTGCCCCATTTACCAGTGTTGTCTGTACATGTCTGTTGTCCACTTTTCTGCCCAATTTGCAGAAAAGAAATCCTACGGCCCCTGTCATCATTAACCGCCAAAGAATTAACCTCGACTCTTTTATTTATGAGGACATCATAGGTGGCTCCAATGATGAATTTAATGCGGGTAGCGTCCATAGCCCAAAGCTGTCTCCAGCTGATCTTCCTCGTCTCAACACCGTGCCTGTTCATCCATTGCCTTCACCTTGCTTGAGGAGCCGCTGCTGCTCATCTAATTTCCTCTTCTTGCTGATGAACAAAGCTAGAATCCATCCGCCTGCACTCCAGCAATGTAGCCTTACCCCATGCTTTCCAACAGTCAGCTAGCCCCGAACCCTGCTTGTCCACTCTGTACCTGCCAATGACATCCCTATGCTGTAATTGTGCAACTTGTGCATGTTGAACCGCTTCTAATGGATTCCACTTCTTCCCTGTTTTTACAGTTGGACCCTTACCAAGTCGGTCGTTACAGTATTTAGACAACGTGGCACCCCAAGCCATTTCCTATAACTGCCTTATTCATGACTCTCTCAAAATGTCTTCAACTCTGAAATAGCAACTTCATACACAGTCAAAGGCCACCTTATGCATGGAAAAAGCTCAAACTGCATGCACCACAATTTCAGTTTACCAGACAAGAAGGTCTTATCAAAAGTACTGATAGCCTTAACAATTAATTGTCTAAGCTCTGAAACCTGTCCTTGGTCACTCAATGTGGAATTGTAACAACTGCCTAAACTCTTCACAGGATTATATTTTTACATTCATGTGCCAAAACTAGAGTTTATCTATGTTATTTAGACCCAGTGACGTTAACCAAGATCAACCCACAGCTGCTGAAAATTATTGCCAATAAAAGTGTAACGTTGAACAAAAATGCTTTGGAGCTCGTGTCAGCCAACAACTTACATTGCCAGACTTCACAATCCATTGAATCGGTCCATGGAAGCTAAGACCTATAGTTTTACAGGCTAAATAACTAAATACAATCCATTGAATCAGTCCATAGAAGCTATGACCTATAGTTTTACGGGCTAAATAACTAAATACAATCCATTAAATCGGTCCATGGAAGCTAAGACCTATAGTTTTACAGGCTAAATAACTAAATACAATCCATTGAATCGGTCCATGGAAGCTAAGACCTATAGTTTTACAGGCTAAATAACTAAACACAATTTCTAAATATTTGTATTTAAGTAACCTCTTGACTTGACACATTATGGCGTCTCGATGCGGTCGTAGATGATGACGTCATTTTGGAAGCAGCTACTGGGACCTGATGGACACTGCACATTATTCTACAAAGAAAGGGGTGAGGGAGGGGTATTCAGTTGGTTGCAACCTGCAACCTCACTAAACGCTAAATGCCATACTAAATCCTACGTACTACACCTTTAAGTATGTTTCATATCTAGATCTTCCATCACATTTTCTTGCATGTATGACTACGAGGAACTTTCTAATTTCCTAAATTCAGCATCAAATAATAATGAATAATTCACCATTTCAAAATAATGAATGGAATGTTCTACATGTGTCTTTGTTTGTCCTGCAAAATAAAACACTTTATGGTATTACTGCCATGGGTGTTAAGGTAATATTACACATCAGACTACAATGCAAGTCACATACAAAAATGGTTTCCTCATTGTTGGTCAGTGCATACAGAGTTGATCAGTGCTACTTGCCTGTCGTGATGAGTTACACATTAACGGCCAGGCCTCTGAAGCACAGTCTTTCCCAATGTGCTCTACTCCATCTAGTGGTGAATGTGGTGACACATAGTGGATGTATGTTGGTGACTAACGTTAAATCAAAAATCACAATATTAGATAGAAAACAAATGAATCAGGATATGGACCTTTATAGAAAGTATAACTCATGTGGAACCAGGACATGAATTTAATAAAGGGTATTTATCTTCTAAATGATTTCATGACTTTTTAAAGACTAGCCTACACACATGGACATTATGGAACAAAAGCATCTCAAAATGTACCAAGGCTTGTTTTGTGTAACATCAAATGATCTGGTTTGTACCAGGCAATATCTGAAATAGATATTATTGGTCAAAAATAGCCTCAGTAATAAAAATGAAATGTCTACACAACCCTGACCAGTGAATAACTTTCAATATAAAGACATTTAACCTGTGCTAACCATTTATTCTGGTCATATCATGTGTAAGAGAGACTACAATGAAGAAAGAGAGAGAGAAGGACAGAGTGACTAGGAGGAAGAGGCTGAAAAGGAGAGAGCTGTCACAAGCTCGGACAGCTGACAGCTGGGAGGAGAGGGGTCAGAGAACAGGCTGTGGAGGCAGGGGGCGGGGGGCAGCGGAATCTCAAACAACAGGAAGAGAATCTTCTGCATACACACACGTTTTCATTCACGCGTGCCCCCCCACTTCACACACACACACACACACACACATCCACAAGCTCTCTGTCTCACACATCCACAAGCTCTCTGTCACTCACACACACACACACACACACACACACACACACACACACACACACACACACACACACACACACACACACACACACACACACACACACACACAAACAAGGTTCAAGGACTGTCAACAGAAGACTTGGGGCTCCGGAACTATCTGAAGTGAAAGTGTGTGACACAGAGTAGCGTGTCCGGTTGCTCTGGAGAGGAAGCACACACTCTTACACACACACATTAACACCCTACATGCCTGAGATCTGATGGCCATCCAGGTCTCCACACCCAAAAGAGGCCAAGAGGCTTTTCTATTTATATATATATATATACTGATGTCATGTTTAATGGATTCCTCTCCCTGTTCCCTATCTAGAACAACTTATATTCCTGTATTGACACATTACATTCAAAATGCTTTATTGCTTCATTGTTGAATATACTGTGTATGGGCTAAGTCCAAGCACAACCCCTGCTAGATTTGAACTAGGACAGAATATATGGCCATGCAGAAGCCTTTCTTCTACTAACTAGTAAACATAGACTAAGGTACACATCTGAAACAGGCATGCTGCTCCATCTGCTCAGGATCAAGACCCAGTGCACACACACATTCCACGGGAGAAGAGTCTGCTTGTCAGTGACGGAGAGAAATGGCTCTGTCCATCATCCACTCGCACTGTGGTTGAGTTCAGGTTTTGTAGCAGTGTGTTTCTCCTGCCTTTCACATCTTCACCCTGGCTGGAGATGAAAACATTCCTGACAAAAAGCCTGACTGACTTAACCTGACTCCCGGAGAGGAGTGGGCATGTGCCTCTGGGCTAGGCCTACAGACCCGGAGATATGTGAGACCGGACGGTGGTGGCTGGAGACGCAGAGGAGAGAGAGGAAGGGGCTAGAGAGATAACAAATCTTTTTCACGGAGGTGTGAAGTCTTTTGGGGGGCGGAAGGCACCAGCAGGGCACAGCTGGAGCTGGTCAGTGAGGTCGCCAGATTGCCAGTTGCCATGGCAAAGGTCAAGGCAAAGAGAGGATAACAGATCAGGAAAGCAGAATCAGCAGCAGGGCAGTTGGCGGGAAGGTGTCGGGAGGCAGAATAGAAAGTGTACAGGAAATAGAAAGGATTTCAAATGATTTTCAGGGCTTGGAACTTCAGGACTAATGTTATTGAACACTCAAGTGCCAATGTCTAGCACCACTGTGATCATAAGACATCTAAGATGTATGCAATCATTTGGGGTAAACACATTTAGTTGTTACAGCAAGTGGTTATAATTAGGAAAGGGACAATCAAGTAGGCTATGCACTTCTCTTACTCTAAATATTCAGATAATAGGACACTGAATCTGGCGAGCAACTCTTAAATGTTGCTTTTTGTTGTTGTATTGATTTTTTCACAGGATTATCACAGCATATTCTCATTAGTATATTTGCTCCCTGGACAAAATCTACCGGTGACCCACTGATAAAATGAGCTTCGTTTATTCCATGCTTCAGCGAATCACAGCTGATTCGATTATCACCTATTTTAAGGTAGCTATTGCCATTTAGGTAGAGGATTAAACGTTTATGAAGGGGCAGAGACAATATTAGACCAATACAAAATAAAAGTCTTTGCTGTAGATTCACACGACGTAAGAGATATAATTCCAAACACTGTCGTTGAGCTTGTGCGCTGAGAGACTTGTCCGCAACAGCAAAACTAGTATGCTTTGGAACGCGAACGCAGACTCCATAGTACACTTGGGCCATTACAGGCTTACAATAATCTAAATTGACGAAATTTGACAAAATAGTTTTTCTCTAAGGAAGAAAATGTAAACGTTTACAACCATACGAAACTGTAAAGCTCGTAGTAATTCCATGTAGGCTACTATGCGGAACCTCTTTGGAGTCGAGTTGAAACAACTACACACATGCTTCTTGGTTCAATGCAATGATTGTATATAGAGTCGCTGGTTCAATGGATGTATTATGCAGATCCATTCTGCCCCCTGCTGGTAAAGATTGTCAAAGACATTGTAATTCTGACACCAATTAATTAATGCAAAACTAAGCGAAAACTTCTGTTTGTAGAATTTGTTTGTGCATTTAATTACTGAAGTTTGACTTTTAATTGTTTTATAACGACGTGTCTTGACTCACTACAGTGCCATTCTTCTGTCGACATTAATTGAAGATTAGGCACACACACAAAAAGTCAAGGAGTCAGAACGTGTCTGTTCAAAGCTGAGAGGTCAGATACATGTTTTGACCACTAGATGGTGTATGTATCCACAAATGGCACTGAGGGTCTCCACTTGCATCGGACATCTGGCCATCAGATGGAGGATAGGCACCATCTCCATCGCTGATATGATGTCGACAGGTTATGTGTCTGGGTGAGCTCTCCCAGATGTAGGTCTCTACCCACAAGCACATACGATAATTTGCATAAGCAACAACTGTGACCTTATAAATGTCACCATGAAGCTCGTAAAAGTTCTGCTACTTTGGAATTTGGCCATGATATGGCGAAACAGAGAGCATCAGAGAGTTGAAATTGAAAGGACTATTGGACTGTATGTCACGCTACGTTAGTTAACTAATGTGTGGTGAAACTCATTTTAATCAAGTCTAGGTATTACTACTTGTTGTTACCAAATTACAAAATCGCTTTAATTTCCAGAGAAGATGCTGACAAAAAAAACATCACATCTTTGCTTAGCTTATCCTAGAGCCACTTCGACTTACTCTCCCCGTGTCCTGATCATTTTAGGCTATTCATGACAAGCGGTCGACTGTCTAATTGCCAAACATGTACCGATGTCTTTACCGACATCAAAAGATTTTGCACCCTTTGGTATGAAGTACAATAGGAATTATCCTATTGCTTTACCTGTTCAAAGGGATGGGTTCGTTTTAACTACGACTGATATTGGTCGTGTAGCTTGAAATGTGATGGACTACAGGCTGTGCATCAGAAAACACCAACGCACTGCGGAAGCAGGCCTTAATGCGTCTAATAGGCTAACACATTTGTGTACACTCCTGCAGTTTCTTTTAACGCACATTCCGGGTCATTTTGGTTTCAGCTCTGCGCTTGTAAATTAGCTTAATGTCATCTATGATGACACGTAAATATGTATAACGAGATGAGTCCTTGTGGTCTGATGTTGGAAGTAACTACGTTCAGCCCGTAGGTGCTGCGGGGCGCTGTTTCAGCTTCATTTCGCAGGCCTCGGTCGCCATTGCCTCGGATGTGCGTGGCAGCAAGTCGCCGGTCGAAGTGACATTGACTGTACACAGCAATCGGTTCATGTCATTTACGTCATTTAAACACGTTTTCGACTGGACAGCCTCTGTCTCAATAAAAAAAAAGAAAGACAGAAAGGCAGCCAGAGCGCACCTTGGTGTGGCTCCTTTAAAAATAGGCGCGCAGGCTTACTCATCTGTTTTCTTTTATGTAAACTTTATTCCCAAATAACCACCACGATTTCCACCCACAAACATGACGAAAAGACCTATAATTGCGCTTTTTTTTCTGTAACTGCGTCACCAATTATCTAATTTTAGCCGCAACAGCCATAGACAGTGAGTGGAAGCAAACGATGTCACCAGATACAGCCCTCCTCTTTTCTATCTGAGACAGCAACGACAATGAGCAGATCAAATCACAATTTTAGTGCGAACATAAGAAAATATGACACAGCATTCCACAACTCTCTCTCCACTGTTTTTTATTTTGATGAGGCACAGTTGAACGCACACGAGCTGCGCCTTCTCTGCCTGCAGGCAGCTCACATTTCCTGTGGGCAGTTATGTTGTGACACAAATGATCATGAATATCTACTTTGTTTCGTTTGTTTAGCTGTTTGGTTGTTTAATATGCTACAAGTTGAGGTATGAAAAGGATCGAACTGGACAAATTCCACCACATTATGAAAATCTCGTATGAAACTGAGTGTGAATATCTTATGCGTTTTATGTGCAGTTGCAATCGAAATGTTAACACTTTGTGGCCTGTTCAGAGCAACAGACTCCATTTTGAAGCAGGGAACTGACTTTGATACTCGCCTAAACGAAGAGTAGATGTAGTCTGTTATTAACCGAGATTATTCCATAATGTTATACTGCATTTGAAAAACCCCTCCGTGTACATTTCTTTAACCTTTGTATCTCTCATGTCAATATGGTTAGAATACTTGTGCGTTTGGCATGGGCATTCAAATGTGTTCTTGTTTGCTTTTCTATAAAGATTAAATCATATAACAGCAGTCTCCGAAAGCCTGTCAATCACAGGTAGATAAAACATGTCAATAGACACTAAACTGACATGGATTGTTAACTATGCACCGCAACCACTGTACTTCTCTCTCTCTCACTCGCTGGGGGCTGGGTACAGGAGCGGATTGGTTGTTTGAAGACAGCCACGGACAGCCACGGCTTCAACCAGATACAGGGGCAGGTCGGCTGCAAGGAAACAATTATTCGAAAAGTAGTATTGATGCTATGATAGTTCAAGATGGATAACGCACATTGTGGAGATGAAAGGTGTCTAGCAGTCAATTGTTTTGGTCATTCTTTATTCACAAGTCTATTTATATAGAAAGGGGCGGGCGGTAAGTGATAGCTAGCTCAAGAGCCAGGGATATGTGGTGAGGTCCTTGGCCTAGTAATACTGGGATTTTGCTGATCCACTTTCACAAATTTGGAATTAAGTGCATTTCCAGTCTCAAACTGAAGAAATTCAAAGTGTTGTTGTTATGGAAAACGTTTAAATGGTAAGATTTCGCTGAAATTTCTCTCATCATCACATTGTATATGCGATTATTTCACACAAATGTATAACCTATGTAGACAGCCATTGAGTTCAGGGAAAGAGCATGTATGTAAGAAAGAGTGCTTGCGTGTTAGCCTGCGAGTTACACTTGTCATCAGGTATACGTTAGGCAGCGACTCGTGAGCCATTCAGTGCCTTGGTGATGTACTCTAGCGTTATCGTTTGCTCACCCTCTTGCACAGCTGCGGCAAGAAAGAGCTTATTAGAAACGTGTGTCATCAAGATATAAAACAAGGATATCGTGGGCAGCCATTCATCTCGGGCTGATTTGGGAAACACTGGAGGTTATGTTAGTTTAACATGAATGGCTGAGCAGCGAATCGCAGTTTGCCCGTAGACGGGTTTAATCCACGAGCGGAGCGCATATTTTAGACTAGCCTACAAATAGCGCACATTTTCGACCTGTCAGGGACTGGACCGTCAAGGTGTTTTATGCATTAAGTAAGATGGCCCTCGACACGGAATGTTTTTAACGTTTTATCAACTTGCAGCAATAGATTATTTCTCAGTGTGTGATCTTGCACAGTAACAGAGTTTGATTGTACAACACTGGGGGCATTTGGATATTTTATCTGTCATTTCAGATTTCGCGAGTGGGATATGATATTATGACACAAATGAAAGTAAATGATCATGTCAGTTATTATTATGACTTGACATTTATAATTACATTCCTTTATGGATAATTACAGTAAAATATAACTCCTTCCTTTTCTTATTGATCAGATGTTGATGCCATGACAACATGACTGAGCCTAATGAAGCAGAAATCAAGGATGCCTTGGACAGCAGTTCAAATACAGGAAAATACTCAGCATCTGACGCCCATCATTTTTCCACCAACCCCAGTGGAGAGGAGTGTGAAGCAGTGTCTGAACCCCCGCACCCTGCACCTAAGTGCTCGTCAGTCCCCAAATACAATCAGCAGTACCCCTCTCTGTCTTACAGCCCCCTGAAGAGGCTGCGGGACCTGACATCTATGGTGAGCGACACCGACTTGCCTCTACCTGAGAGGAACGTTCAGAAGGTGACGGATCTCACACACACAAGAAAACGAGTGAGCAGGAGCAGGTATGCTAAGCACACACACCAACCCACTTCAAACGATGCCAGATCGGCGGCTGCCGGTGCCAGCACTGAGAAGAAGGATGACCGGTCAGCTCCATCAGATGCAGACACTGGACAGCACACCATGGGCCTCGGAGACAAAGGCTGCCTGCACTTTGAGTCCACTTTATTAGACGATGGAGATGGAAGCCCAGAGGCAGAGGAAGACACTGAAGCACTTTTGAAAGGGAAAGGTCAAGGGTCAGATGACTCCATCGTAACCTGTGGCACAGCAGGAGCAGTTGGGGTCACAAGAGGTCACATGGTTGACACAGATCCAGACACAAAGCAGATCTCGGCCTCACAGAGGGTGCCTTCTGCCACCAAAGATAGTGTTACAGAAACACCAGCCATGGAATGTGTAGATGGTCTATGTGATGATGCGGACAGCGACTGTGGGCCAACCAGTCCAACACGGCCAGCTATGGCAAGTCCTGGTTTTTTTATTCTTTTTTTTTTTTTCAACAGGTAAAATGAACCACTGAAATAACATAGCCCATTAGTCTATGGCTGTTTTGGTCATCTGGTGTTTGAAAATGTTGAAAATACTTTATATGCATAATAGATTAAGAAACTGACTACATTTTATGCCCTGACTTTTGGCAACATTTTTCTTCAAAGAATGTCCAGTATGATTATGTAAAATGGACATGAAATCAACTCCATAATGCAAAATCAATGTATGAAACATAGTTTCCAGTACTACACAGAGACGAGTTTATTTTATTTAAAAGCTAGTTTTATTTTGGGTCAATGTGGATATTTTATGTCTGCCGCTACTGACCTCTGAGCTGCCAAAACCGTTTGCTAGCAAGGGCCGTCATGGAAACACATTTGTAGGTACTCCCTGTATTGTGAGTTCATTTGGATTAAAATGTGTGACAATCTGAAAATGGAAATGTCTTGGTCCGAAGATGTGCTTACCATGTAAGTGCAACTTTACATTACATATATTGTGGCTCGGGTTTATACCATGAGAACGGTTTTAAAATGGAATTATATGTAAAATACTAACGTAATGTCTAAACTACCAGTTGTACACTCATGACTTAGAGTGGACAATCATACTTCTTGAGTATACATCCATGCTAATCACACACATGTTTACATATTATATAATTCATTAACAGGTTGGGTATGAATAATTGAAAGGTCTCACTGGACACATTGAAATGCTTTGATGTCATATAACGTCATTTTCTGTGGTGTCTACTGGTAGACCAGCAGCCCAAAGCAGCAGAAGCTTCCAGTGAAGTATCTGGAGAGGGAGGTAATATGGGCAAAGTTCAACCGCAGACCATGGTGGCCTTGTCAGGTGATTCTGAATCCAACACAGGGAGCCTACCACAAAATAAAAGGTATGTGCTGAAGTCCTTGGAAATAAAACACACAATTTAAGTATTTTTTTTTAATTTTCTGGTTTTACATGACACATTGAATGTGTCGATGAAATGACCAAATGTGATAAACGGTCTTGTATGAAGTTTCTGTACTCTGGACTTTCAGAGTCAGGTGACAGACCTTGTCGTCAGTACTTTGTCTGCACATTTGGGGAGCCAGTGGAGATGGCCTGGGTGCCCGGAAAAGCCACACACACTTTTGAGGGTGGTCACCAGTTTGAACATCTTCCTGTCTTAAGGAGGAGAGGGAGACAAAGAGACAAAAACTACAAATACACTGTAATTGTTTTGTTTATCAAATAACATAGGGCATGGATTATGGAGCGGGGATGTAGTCAGGGACGGTGAACACTTTTGTGTTTATAATCCCTGTAATTGTTGTTGTTTCAGATACCCAAGAGGTTTCTTGAATCCTGGAAAACCAGTGTGGCAGAAGCAGAAAATGCCATGTCTCAGTCTGATGTTTCAGATGAGACCTTTAGGAGTTTTACCAGAAAACTTCAACGAGACAAGGTCTCAACAACTCCCATGTGCCAGTCATCCTCTTCTTTGTCAACAACTATCAGTATCCATTCTGGTGGTGATGAATTGCACCTAAGCCAGCCATTGATGTCAAAAGACACGATTTGTTGTAAAAACAAACGTCAAATTAAAAAGAAGCCAAGTCCTAACAACAACAGTCTGATCACAAAAAATCAAGTCACTAGTTTAAAAACTGTTCCTACTGATGGAAAGCCAGATGGGATTGTAGATAATCCTTATTCAGATATTGACTCTGTACCAAGGATTTTATGTCCTAAAGCCAATGAACGAGCATCCAAACTCCAAACAACTCAGCCACCAATCGTGAAAAAGGAGGAGAAAGCCCTGGGTGAGAAGAGTGGTCATTGGTTCAGCAGACCAGGGAAGGCTCATACCCTTGGATGCACCAGTCGGCCAGGTTTAAAACTCCTGCAAAGTTCCTTTGTGAAGGGAACCTGCAGGAAAAAGAGTCTTGAAGGGTCCAGCCCAAAATGGAGGGGAAACAAAACATCAGGTCTGGAACATCTCTCTGATGAGTCAATACAGGCCTTAAAGGGTCGACTAAAGTGCCTCCCAGCAAGTAGTCGCCTAATGATTAAAGCCCTCAAAGCCTTGGAGGAAGATAAACTAATCCAGACATTTCTCTCGGACCAACATGCAAGCTTGCCCATAAAGAGTGAAGCTGAAAAGCTTTCTACCAAACTCACTCCAAAAAGAAAGCCAATTGCAGAACCCAATCGCAAATTACAGGTTGCCACCTCTCCGGCTTCAAACAAAGACTTCATTGAACCAATGACTTCACAGGCAAACCGCAGATCATCTCCCAGATGGTCTACAGGGGAACACACTGAGGCTGTGATCAAATCTGAAGATGAAGCTTCATTGATATCTACAAAACCAGTAACCATCTCCTCCCCACCTAATTCTGTGAAGACAGAAAGAGAAGCAGGTGAGTCGGAGGAATCTCCAGGTGCCTCTCCACAACCATTAGTCTTAACGGTTGACGATCTTGCGGACATGAAAGAAGTCACATTCAAATCGTTCACAGATGAGGACAGTGGCCAGCCTGTGTCTTTTCAACCCAATACAAACTACAAGTTCAGCACCTTCTTAATGCTTCTCAAGGACATGCATGATAGTCGGGAACAACAAGGTAAACCTCTTCTTCTGGAGCCTGAGAAGCCAAGTGCACTCATCAAAGAGGAACCATCGCTTCTTCCGGAGGAGGACCTACTTACCTGGCTAGGTCAGGCTTCCCGAGCCAATGGCAAAAGTTGTCCACAAAAGAGGGTATTGACGTCCAAGTCGAAGCAGGCGAAGACAAAGCGAAAGACGGCTTCCCGACAGAAAGCAGAAAAGCCTCAGCACAGTCAGACTAACAGGGCTTCAGCACATGACAAGGACTCTTTCACAAATGTGAATCAAAGATGGCCAAAGAGTGGACGACTTGGATCAAAGAAGAAACCAGAATTTGTCACTGTGCCTTTTGAGTGTGCCTCCGATGGAGTTCCTCTGAATGAGCACGTGCAGGAGCAGTCTCTGCTGGCAGAGGACGCTACTGGGGTACATTTCTTGGACAGTGCCCCCAAAAAGCGCTGGCAGAAGTTTGAACAGGACAGCAGAGAGACAGACAACTGCAGTCGGGAGAAAGAACGAGCACAGAACACTTCCTCCCAGGGGAATACGGTCTCTGTGCCAGAGAACAGCCTCAACCAAGGCAGAGCTTCCAGCTCAAATGATGGTACCTTTGTTAGTCAAACTAACTCCACAGAAGGTAAGGAGGCTGCGTAAACGATTATGAGCATTTACATGGAACATACATCACGGTCTTCCTTATGTTGGTGTTTAGAAGTGTAGAAGAACAGAACTGAAAATCATTGAATGTACTTGAATTTCTAGCTGCTCAAAGTTGCTCTGAATTCTTTTTATCCATAGCATATACACAATCCAAACGCCTTAGAAAACCCAGCAAAAGACTTATTGAATGGACAGAGGAATATGATAAGATCTTTTCCACAAGGAAGAAAGCGAAGAAAAAACTTGAGTCCTCTGCAAAGGTAGCTCAGGTACAACATATATGATGTATTAAATACATATATAGGAAGGGATTTTTAAATATTGTGGGGGTTCAGTTGCTGTCATATTGTCCTACTTATGCTGTCATATTGTCCAGTCAAGCTGCCCTAATCAAGAAGGGTTTACACCAGACAACGCAATGGAGGGACTCTCAAGGTCACTTCCTGAAATGCAAACCCCACCCCCAGAAGAGTCGAAGACCAATGAAGAAGTCACTCCACCAATCACAGCAGAGAACACTGCCTGCCAGGCCTTACCGATTAGCACACTAACGCCGCCCCCAGAGGCTGCACCTCCTGGCTGTGACGAAGGATGTGCACTGAATCAAGAGCATATCCAGAGGTGTTCAGAGTCTGGTAAGGAACTCCCTGTAACCCTCATTGATCATTTTCATATCTCATCATTATAGCTAACTGACGGGAGTGATAACATTCAGGTGTTCTTCAAGTACTCTTGGTCTCCACCAAATTAAAATGCAGCCCTCATTAATCCTGTTATCATCTTCCAGCTGATGGTCAGCTCTTGAATAGAAAGAGACAAAGGAAGCCCACCCTGAAGTTTCTGGAAAGTTCAATGGAGGCAGAGCCCATTTTAACGCTGAAGAAAAAGGTATTAGGCTGGTCAGCATAGTACTTTTGTACTTTTCTTGAACACATATTCTATGTTACTTGATCCTATATTAAATAATGATCAAACACCTGAGATCAATCCCCTGAGAAAGAGGTGTAGGCAGGGGGAAGCTCCCTTTTTGGATTTGCTTTTTCCACATTCCAGTTTGAGGGCCACTGTTTCAGTAATGTGTTTAACTGCTCACTCTCTTTCACAGGTTAAAGCTCTGAAGAATAGTTCAGGTCATAACATCTCTTTAGGTTTGTATGCCTAGAATTTGAGAAGTTATAAAGATTGTATTACCAGGTTTGAAACTATTATTAAATGTATAAATGTATTATTTATGGTTAATAGCTTTTTTTTGCATTGTCCTATTCAGAGGTCAACTACAATAAGATGTGTTACTATATGACTCTTTTTTTAAAGACTCAGGTCAGCCTTCTGTTAAAACGAAGGGTAAGACAGCGATGGTGCATGGACTCAACAACTCCCCACTCCCTCTGAATTTGGGAAAGGAGCAAGACCGTTCACCTGCTACCTCAGAGAGTGGCAGCTTGTTGGACTTCCTTGAAGATGATGGGAATGGCTTTAACTCAGAGGTCAGTATCTTCGTCTCCTTGCATCACCCTAAGGCTGTCAGTGGTATAGAAATCATAATTTTGCTCAATTTCATCATCATTATGTACATCTCTTAGGCGATTTCATCCAGCAATGACTGTTCTCTGGTGATGACTGAGTCCTCTGCCACTGCTGAGAGTCTTGCCCCTCATGAGAGGGTTTTGGAAGAGAGAAGTTGCACAGCTATGCTTAGGGAGAATGTTTGTCAGGTGAGTCAGGTTTGTATTATGGTGAGATTACAGTGAAATTATCTTAAAATCACTTAATGAAAAAGCAAATTTAAAAGTTAGAAACAAGAGCTTCTATCCCAGAGCTGTCATCACACTCAACACTGCACAAACCTGACGTGTATTTGTCTCTCTGTTGTGCAATATGTCTTGTGTTTTTACTTGTTTATATCTAAGATGAGTATTTGTATAGTGTAAATCTGTATAGTTCAGTCTATATTTTAATTGTTTTTGTTTTATACTTTTCAACTGCACTGAGTCTGAGAGCTGCTACCTCAATTGCATTGTACTTGAGCAATGACAATAAAGATATTCTATTCTATTCTATTCTATTATATTCTAGAACAGTAGGGAAACATCTAGACAATGCAGATTTTTCTTTAGCCTTTAGGTACTGACCCCACCTCGTAGAGTTAACATGTCCTAACGACATAAATGACGACACACAAATCTATATCACAATATGTAAATAGTTCTCATTCATGTATGCTTTTTGTAATCAGTATTGATGTGCTCGTAACCAAATATCCTCTGGTCATGTAGATCCATCATTGAGATGTCTGTTCTATTCTGTCTGTTCCTGGACAGGTGTGTGAGAACACTGGTGATCTGATCCTGTGTGAGGGACAGTGTTGCGGATCCTTCCATCCACGCTGCGCTGGTCTCTCAGAGCCTCTGCAGCGGAGGTTTGTCTGTCAGGAGTGTAGTTCTGGTAAGGCTGTGCCCTTCTCTCTTATTCAGAATGCCTTTGTTAAGTATGGTTTGAACGCAATAGGACCCAGTGGCTTTCAACTTGATTTGTGTTCTTAGTGATATGCAGTCTACACACCTACACAGCCATTTGGCTAGCCGCATGGCTGTGTTGTGTTTCTACAGCTTTATTTCAGTCAGTATTGGATTGATGGAATGCTTGGTGAGGATGCCTTTTTCTGCAGTATTTATATCTTACCAAATGTGCTTGAAAACACGTTAGCTCTTTTGATGTTTTCATTCTTACCAAACCAGCTGTAACTTCAGCCTGTCTCTGCTTCGCTAGCCAGAGGTCCACTGCCGGGGTTGTTGCCCCAGGGTCGTCTACTCTCATCCTTTTGTCCACTCCCGCAGGTGTGCACACCTGTTTCGTGTGCAGGAAGTCGGGGGATGCCGTGCAGAACTGTGTGGAAACGACCTGCGGCAAGTTCTACCATGAGAAGTGCATCATCGAGCACTCCCCCACCGTCCCCCTCGCATGTGGCTTCCGCTGCTCACTGCATGTCTGCCTCTCCTGTTTCATCACCAACCCCTCCAGCCCCTCTGCTTCCAGTGGTGAGTATAGTGCTGCTATATACACAGGGCAAGATGATACATTCCTTCTGCTATTGATTGGGGATTTCTCACAATGGCCAGACCTCTCAACATGAAGTGCACGTGATACCAAATGAACCTAAACTATGTATCGTAACACATCATGATACACCGCAACCACCATACTGATACTAAACCACAACCACCATACTGATACTAAACCACAACCACCATACTGATACTTAACCACAACCACCATACTGACACTTAACCACAACCACCATACTGATACTATACAACAACCACCATACTGACACTAAACCACAACCACCATACTGATACTATACAACAACCACCATACCGACACTTACCTAACCCTAACCCTAACCACAACCACCATACTGATACTAAACCACAACCACCATACTGACACTTAACCACAACCACCATACTGATACTAAACCACAACCACCATACTGATACTAAACCACAACCACCATACTGATACTAAACCACAACCACCATACTGACACTTACCTAACCCTAACCCTAACCACAACCACCATACTGATACTAAACCACAACCACCATACTGACACTAAACCACAACCACCATACTGATACTATACAACAACCACCATACCGACACTTACCTAACCCTAACCCTAACCACAACCACCATACTGATACTAAACCACAACCACCATACTGATACTAAACCACAACCACCATACTGATACTAAACCACAACCACCATACTGACACTTAACCACAACCACCATACTGACACTAAACCACAACCACCATACTGACACTTAACCACAACCACCATACTGATACTAAACCACAACCACCATACTGATACTAAACCACAACCACCATACTGATACTATACAACAACCACCATACCGACACTTACCTAACCCTAACCCTAACCACAACCACCATACTGATACTAAACCACAACCACCATACTGACACTTAACCACAACCACCATACTGACACTAAACCACAACCACCATACTGACACTAAACCACAACCACCATACTGACACTAAACCACAACCACCATACTGATACTAAACCACAACCACCATACTGATACTAAACCACAACCACCATACTGACACTAAACCACAACCACCATACTGACACTAAACCACAACCACCATACTGATACTAAACCACAACCACCATACTGATACTAAACCACAACCACCATACTGACACTTAACCACAACCACCATACTGATACTAAACCACAACCACCATACTGACACTAAACCACAACCACCATACTGATACTAAACCACAACCACCATACTGACACTTAACCACAACCACCATACTGATACTAAACCACAACCACCATACTGATACTAAACCACAACCACCATACTGACACTTACCTAACCCTAACCCTAACCACAACCACCATACTGATACTAAACCACAACCACCATACTGACACTTAACCACAACCACCATACTGACACTAAACCACAACCAACATACTGACACTTAACCACAACCAACATACTGACACTAAACCACAACCAACATACTGACACTTAACCACAACCACCATACTGACACTAAACCACAACCACCATACTGATACTTAACCACAACCACCATACTGATACTAAACCACAACCACCATACTGACACTAAACCACAACCACCATACTGATACTAAACCACAACCACCATACTGACACTTAACCACAACCACCATACTGATACTAAACCATATTTAACAACAATGACATAGAGTCACCCTTGTGAGCACTTTGTGAAGTGGCCATCTTCCTTCATCCGTGTTTTCTTAAATTAGGCCGACATCTCCGAAAGGCTCAACAGTGATCCACTCCTTCCCAGTACCACAGTGGGCTAAGACAAGTCCTATGAGCAGCATTTGACAAGTACTCTAAATGTCTGCTTTCAAACACAAAAGCTGAATAAAACCTTTTGTGCAACCTAACCTTTAAGGAGATAAGGATTGAAGGGATAGAATGAGAGAATGGAAAAGAGCATGCGCCCAATAATATCTGAGCGCTTGCTTGTCAACTCATGCCAAGTAGAAACAAATACAACTTAAAAACCAAATCCACATATTCTGTGTGTTGTGTGTGTGTGTGTGTGTGTGTTTTGTTGTTTACAAATGTGTCTGTTTAGGTCATTTGACCCGCTGTGTGAGGTGCCCGGTTGCTTATCATAATGTGTGTGTTTAGGTAATTTGACCCGCTGGGTGAGGTGCCCGGTTGCTTATCATAATGTGTGTGTTTAGGTCATTTGACCCGCTGTGTGAGGTGCCCGGTTGCTTATCATAATGTGTGTGTTTAGGTCATTTGACCCGCTGTGTGAGGTGCCCGGTTGCTTATCATTATGTGTGTGTTTAGGTCATTTGACCCGCTGTGTGAGGTGCCCGGTTGCTTATCATGCCAACGACTTCTGCATGGCCGCTGGAAGCATCCCCTTGACGGCCAACAGCTTCCTGTGTCCCAACCACTTTGTGCCCCGCAAGGGCTGCCGCAACCACGAGCACGTTAATGTCAGCTGGTGCTTCGTCTGCTCAGAGGGTCAGTTGGTAGTTCATTGGTGCTATAAAGTGATAAGTCTGCAGCATGCAGTTCAACATTTGATGGGTCTAACTTTAAATCCTGTAACCACAATCTGTCAGAGTGTGCTTGTGTGCTAATTAGGGAATTGTTTGGAGTTAAATGAGTTAGCATGCTAGCGACCCTTTTATCAGTGCCAACCGTGCTGTGTTCCTTGGTGTTTGTAAGGTGTTTGCGTGCTTTTTCAGTAGTTCAATTCCTAGTTTTGGACCAAAACTCCTTAATGCTGCTTTACATGCAGTTCAACATGTCTGTGACCAAGTCCACAGCAATATGAATGCAACCTAACTCACAACGATGTCTACTAATACATTTCACAAAAAATACACACTGTGCCTTTAAGCAACTTAAGGGACACAAAATACTTACGGTGTGCAGTTGCTGCATATCCTCGGGGAAGTTGTCTTACCTGTGTTCTCTCCCTCACCTCTAGGGGGCAGTCTTCTGTGTTGTGAGTCGTGCCCTGCAGCCTTCCACAGAGAATGCCTGAACATCAGCATGCCAGAGGGAAGCTGGTTCTGCAATGACTGCCGCGCTGGGAAGCGACCTCACTATCAGGAGGTGGTCTGGGTCAAAGTAGGCAGATACAGGTCAGTTTAGACAATATTTTATAATGCTACCATCAAAAAACGTCTTTTTGAAAAACAACCACTCTTAATTATAGTGGCACACAGGTTTTGTACAATGTTCTGTTTCTGCTCTGATAAGACAACGAATACAAAGGAAAAGAGGTTGTGGGAAATGTAGTTATTTTCGAAAGTAGGCAGTGGAAGGCAAGAGGAGTATACAGTATACAGCATTCTGCATTTTGATGAGGTAACATCCTACACACACACACACACACACACACACACACACACACACACACACACACACACACACGCGCCTCTGCTGAGACGGTCCTCCCTCAGCCGGATGCATCTCGATCCCAGCAGGTGGTGGCCAGCTGAGGTCAGCCATCCCAGAGACATCCCGGGCAACATTCTGCGGATGAGGCATGATGTGGGCGAGTTCCCTGTGCACTTCTTCGGGTCCAACGACTACCTGTGGACCTACCAGGCCAGGGTGTTTCCATACATGGAGGCAGACGCCACCGGCAAGGAAAAAATGGGGAAAGGTGTCGACTCGACTTACAAAAAAGGTACCGTCAGAATTCTCTGAGAGCGATAGAGCCACTTATTCGGGGGGCCAAGCAGCGAAGCTGCGTAGACACCGACTGTGTTTCTGCCTTTTCTTCTTCATCTTCATCTTCCTCTGTCTTCTGCCATTGGAGTCTATGGCAGACCCTAGAACTAGAAAAGTTTTTCAAAATTCTCACAGGCCACAATTATTATTCCTCACCACAATTGTCACAGATGATCTGCAGACCAAGTCTCACAAAGGTTTTCTATGTTGATTTTTTAAAGCATTTGCATGTCACAGCCAATCAAAATCTGTGACGAAGCTGCCAAACAGGAAGTGAGATCATATCTCAGCAATGCGTTGATGTATCAGAACCAAACTCCCAGGACTCGGGACCCAATTTTAAGGAGGCACAAAAAAAAATGCCACACAGGTGGTGAGCTGATATCTTGGGCAGTCTTTGGTCAATTAACATGAATCTTACAGCCATCCCCTTGACATGGTGTTATCAAGTTTCCATGGCAACACTTGGCCCCATCATCGCTGCTTGTAGCTAGATTTTAGCAGTTGATTTGGTCACAGAACTAGCTCAGATGAGTATTCAACTCAATTTTGTATAGAGCCAATAACAATATGCCAATAACAGTATGTTACTGTACACCTCTCTCGTTAATCAACACCTCCAGCTCTTGAAGAAGCTGCCAAACGGTTTCAAGAACTGCAGGCGGAAAAAGAGCTGAGGCAACTTCAGGAGGACAGGCGGAATGACAAGAAGCCACCGCCCTACAGACATATAAAGGTATGGCATTGAATTTGTGAACACGCAGGGAAATCGACCAATGCAATTTCCATCCCGCTGAATGCATTATGCAGGGATAAACGTCTTCAATTAGCAGAAATCTGACTAGCCTCTCAAATCCAAGGACGATGTAGGCCTATCTGCCTACTCTTCTCTGGATCTAGAGTTGGTTTTACACACTTACCACAGCATGTCATTCATTTGACCATAATAGGTGAACAGGCCAATCGGCAAAGTGCAGATCATCGTGGCAGACCTGTCAGAAGTCCCTCGGTGCAACTGCAAGGCGTCAGACGAGAACCCGTGTGGCATTGACTCCGAGTGCATCAACCGCATGCTGCTGTATGAGTGCCACCCTCAGGTGTGCCCGGCTGGCCAACGCTGCCAGAACCAGAGCTTCGCCAAGCGCCAGTACTCACCGGTGGAAATCTTCCGTACGCTGACGCGAGGCTGGGGTCTGCGCTGCTGCTCGGACGCTAAGAAGGTACAGTGAGAACTTTCAGCTCCACCTTAAGGAAGAAGTGGGAAGCTGAGGGAAGTTACATATTCTTTCAGCTTCACCTTAAGGAAGAAGTGGGAAGCTGAGGGAAGTTACATATTCTTTCAGCTTCACCTTAAGGAAGAAGTGGGAAGCTGAGAGAAGTTACATATTCTTTCAGCTTCACCTTAAGGAAGAAGTGGGAAGCTGAGAGAAGTTACATATTCTTTCAGCTTCACCTTAAGGAAGAAGTGGGAAGCTGAGAGAAGTTACATATTCTTTCAGCTTCACCTTAAGGAAGTAGTGGGAAACTGAGAGAAGTTACATATTCTTTCAGCTACCCATTAAGGAAGTAGTGGTAAGCTGAAAGGTTGCATATTCTTTCAGCAGACCTTAGCAGAGTCCTGCATTTTAATAGCATATGTTAGCGCTTGGATTTGGGAACAAGCACGGTGAAAGGAATACTATTGAAACTAGACTATTGGACTATAGGAAGACTATACTGGAAATTAAACATGGGTACAAATGAATTATTCATTTTGTATTCTCTGGATGAATCAAACAAAAAAAAAGAGCCTCTAAAGATTTGGTACTATTTCCATGTCGTAGTTTTAAAACTTAAATTTTTTTTTTTTTTAGGGGGCCTTTGTGAGTGAGTATGTTGGAGAAGTGATTGATGAGGAAGAGTGTCGTGCTCGAATAAAGCACGCTCAAGAGAACGACATCTGCAATTTCTACATGCTGACACTGGACAAGGTCAGTAAGCAGCCTGTTACCTACAGTAAATACATTCATTGTCATGGTAACCGCCTACACTCCAACTTGAGAAACAAACTTGTGATTAAAGAGAACTTCACTTCCTTGAAGCCTCATGGTAGGGTCACATGACAGGGCCGTATTTCTCCGTCTCAAGTTTTGTGTTACTATTTGATGATGTCCTATCTGGCAGAGGCTACACACATAAATAACATTGAAACCATTGTGTTTGATTTAGGTGTGCATACTATCGACAACACCATTAATCCTAAATAGGCAGTTACAAGTTAGGACTTCCAGCTCTGCATGAAACGTCTCAACAAAGAAAAAAAAATCATGCCAAATCATACCTTTGTTTCTTTCTCTGGTGGGTTTCATAGAAGTACATCCCATCCTTTTTGTCTCTCTTTCTCTATCTGTCTCCCTCTCTCTATCTATCTCTCTCTATCTCTCTCTCTCTTTCTCTCTGTCTCCCTCTCTCTATCTGTCTGTTTCCTCCCCCAACAGGACCGTCTCATCGATGCCGGGCCCAAGGGAAATGAGGCTCGTTTCATGAATCACTGCTGCCAGCCTAACTGTGAGACCCAGAAGTGGACAGTGAACGGAGACACCCGTGTAGGACTCTTTGCTCTTAAAGACGTAACTGCTGGTGAGTGTCAAGCACACAAGATGAAGGATTATCACCAAAGGTTAGACAGACCCAAGATTCCAGTCCAACGCAGCATAGTGTTGAAGAACACACTGAACCTGAACCTGCAGACCACATGCCGTATGAATGTGTGTGTGTGTGTTTTGTGTCTCTGTGTTTTGTATGTGTGTGTGTGTGTGTGTGTGTGTGTGTGTGTGTGTGTGTGTGTGTGTGTGTGTGTGTGTGTGTGTGTGTGGGTGTATGTGTGGGTGTGTGTGTGCTCGCACGCACACACACTCCACGAGCAGAGGATCAACATTCTGAAAAGCTCAGATTTCCAAATGAACCAGTTAGAAATCATTATTCAGTTGTTTCA
This sequence comes from Clupea harengus, assembly GCF_900700415.2. Lineage (NCBI taxonomy): Eukaryota > Metazoa > Chordata > Actinopteri > Clupeiformes > Clupeidae > Clupea > Clupea harengus. Next base: position 27,824,306 of record NC_045159.1, read on the forward strand.
AGTACAGCATTTGTCCCCTTACCAGACCTATTGAAAAGTAATTAACCTTTTCTTTCAGGCACAGAGCTCACATTCAACTACAACCTAGAGTGTCTGGGCAATGGGAAGACTGTGTGTAAATGCGGGGCATCCAACTGTAGTGGTTTCCTTGGCGTACGGCCAAAGGTAAGAATGCCATCTGTAATGTGAAAACAATGTTGAATTATAATACACAAGAGGAGCAGTCTAATAGCATTCTTTGTGTTAAGGGAAACAACTTAAGACCTCTGCATCAAAGCTTTCTGTAGAACTAGTTCTGCTGATGCTTATTTGCCATCCTTAAGTAAAATGGATTGCTTAAACACTTCAACATACATTTCTTTTGTATATGTATGCAAAACCTGAATCCAATTTTCAATGATGGTTTCTTGCTGTGGACATTGTGAAGAACCAGCCCCGTGAGGATGACAAGGGGGGCAGGCAGAAGCGAAAGGCTCAGATGAAACGCAAGCCGGCCAAGGTGGAGGTGACCAAAGAACGGGAGGACGAGTGCTTCAGCTGCGGAGACTCCGGCCAGCTGGTGTCCTGTAAGAAGCCTGGCTGTCCAAAGGTGTACCACGCAGACTGTCTCAGCCTCACCAAGAGACCAGCAGGTGACCAGACCCCACAGCAACAGGCTGCTGTGGTCCTTCTTTTTTATGGATCTATCAGGTGGTTCAAATTCAGCTAGTTGATATGTCCATTTTTTTTTGCATCATTTGTATATTATTAAAATGTTGTGATATCCAGTATTTAACGCATGTGTGTTGTTTGTGTTTATAACTTGTACAAAAGTTTTTGGATAAGAGCGTATTTGTTTGGTTTTGTGTAATGTGTTTGTGTGTGTGTGTGTGAAGGTCGCTGGGAGTGCCCGTGGCACCAGTGTGACGTGTGCGGTCAGGAGGCCGCCTCCTTCTGTGAGATGTGCCCCAGCTCATTCTGCGCCCAGCACCGGGACGGCACGCTCTTCATCTCCAAGCTGGACGGCCGTCTCTCCTGCAGTGAGCACGACCCGTGTGGACCCGAGCCGCTAGAACCTGGTGAGATACGTGAGTACCAGCGCGCTCCCTCTTGCCCGGCCCCTCCGTCTTCCTCCCTTCCCTGCAGCGACACCGATGATGCCGCTTTGCATCCCACGAGAGGGCCACCACTGCCGTCTGCACCTGCGTCCTCGTCTCTTGCTCCCCTCACGGCAAAGTCTCCCTCACGGCAATGCCATCCTGCTGCGCCACCCAAGCCCACCGAAGACAGCCCCCACACCGAGTCTCACACCCCGGTCTCACCATGTGAGGCGCCAAGGGGAGAGACAGAGGAGCCACAGGAGAGAGAAGAGGGAGACGCTGGTCATAGCGGAGAAGAGAAGACGACGGACGGGGTGCTGGGCGAATCAGACTGATTATTTCAATAGAAGGTGCTCTAAACATACAGTCTAACCAGACTGACAAAGGGGCGTCTCACTTCTTTCTATCGATTCTGTTTCATAGCATGGGTCCTTCGAACCGTTATCCCAGTGGTTTAGGAGAGGTAACTATCAGCCTTTTGTAATAGCAGCTCAGTCTCCCACTCATTCATTCACTTAAGACTCAATGATTCCTTAATCCTTAATTCTTCTCAGTCATGTTTATTGGGGAGGAAATGTTGTGTTCTTGAGGATGAGATCAAGGGATGCGTCGGAGAGGCGGATCCCCAGAATGGACTGTGGACACCAGCCAGGCAGGGAAAGCATTGAACTGTCCTCCCCCGAAAACATTCACACACACACACACACACACACACACACACACACATACATACTGTACATCTACACACACACAGACAGACACACAGACAGACACACATACATACATACATACATCTACACACACCATACACACCTCTACCCATGATGACTGCAAATGATGTTACACTGACTATTCCAAGAGTTGACATGCAAATCAATATGTGCAATGATCAAGCAGTTCACCCATTTTGAGGTCATCTCTGCCCATTGTCTTGCCACAAATGATCTTTTTTTAAGCCACAATAAGGTTATGGGGAGACAGACATGAAATAAAGATACAGTTGCAGAATTGAGGGTCTGTTGTGGATAAATTATGATTTACTGAATGAAAACCTTGGCTTGGCTTGGGTCTGTTATTACATTTGTAGTCTGTAAGATGAATGGGAGCATTCCCCCAACCCCTAAACATTGTTGTTAACCTTAGTTTTAAAGTGCCAGACTGAGTTGCCATGTTGCTGTTTTGGTTCATGGTCATTTTAGCACTAAGGGAATCATAAGTGTATTATCTGTGTCATATTTATATTATAATAATGTTGCTACGCACAAAGGACAGACTGTTATACTGTGAGCAGCACCTTAATGTCAAGGGGATGCTCTTGGCCCTTCCCTGCTTAGTTGAGTTTGTACATGATTGTGTGTGTGTGTGTGTGTGTGTGTGTGATGTAATTGCTGGTCAAATCTGTTTTTCTCCCCAAAATCATACACACAGATGGAGAATTAGAGATGTTACCAGGATCGTTTGACTGACAAGGTGGCATCCATGTATTAAATGGAGGTAATGTTTTACTCAGCAGTTCAAAATTAAAGTCCCCATTACTTCCAGAATGTAAAAGTCCTACCCACATTTTTGACTTGACTTGTTGCCATTTTTCTTGTAATTCAAAAGTGTGAATTTGTCATGAGGTTCTCCTGTAACTGGGAACTCTAGTGTGGAAAGCTACATTTCAATCATAAATGCACTATGACAGTCAGCAATGGTGTTTTTTGTTAAACATCTTGGGTCCATCCACCTTTGCACTAGCTGGACCAATTAGAATCATTCTTAGTTTCCACAATGCTATGACCTCGGTGCTTGTGCGAAAAACAAAGATATTTGCATCAGTGAGTGTTAATTGTATATCAAATGCTTAGGTTCAATTCAATATATTTGACCTAGTTTAGGTCCAAAAATGGCCCAATTCATAATGTTCTGACAGTGGACTGCTACCTTGACCAATTCTCCCTTCCAATCATACCAGAAGATATTGTCAATAATTGTTGTTGGAATGTCAATGAGCTCAAAGAACAGTTGTTCATCTCATGATCTAGTTGCACTGTGTTTTTATGAAAGACATCTAGTGATGTATATGCTGTATGTTGGCCTGACAGATAGGATCACAACTCTTGTTATTCTTTTCCATTGCAACAGGTTGCTTTTGTATCACAGATGGAGTACTTGCATTCCAGTTCCCACTGTCATCCATTTTAAGAACAACAAGTAGAATACAAGAATCCCCTTAAGTACCATAGGTTTGTGCTGGTAAAAAAATGATGGTGAAATTATGATAGAGCAAAGTAGAGCAAAAAAAGATGAGGACAGGGGATGTGTTCACAGTCAGGAGCGAAGCTCTATGTGACGCTCTGTAGTTTGGCTCCCTCTGCTGTTAGACTTTGTCTTCATGAAAGTTCAAACAAGACCGATGGCCAAATGGCAGAGCTCATCGTGTCTCTTGACATTGACACATCAGTATATTTTCTCACTTTTCCCTACCTACTGCCATTAGACATGGAGTGGAAGCAGAATATGGGACTAAGACACGACTAGGAGCATGATTATGTTGTATCATATTTACTTAGTATGTATGTTTAGTTTCTATTTATTTACTAGTTGTTTTGTGCAATGTCAAAGAAAGAAAGGTGTCCATGACTCGGTTAACAGAACAGTGCTCCCCCAAAATTGAAACCATACTTTTAACATACCATAGAGGTTTACTGAAACTGAACTACTTTTAACATACCATAGAGGTTTACTGAAACTGAACTACTGAAACTTAGCCAGTCAAAAATGATCACCTCTCTGGCTTGATCTTAAATTGCAAGCATCCCCCCATTTGTCTTCAGTGTATGTACACGCACAGTTTCATGGTCTCTCGTCGCTGCAGAAGATTTCGACTGCATTTCATTCTCGACTGCCTTTTCCCAAGACATCATGTGGCCACCTTGCTGTTTCTTGCTCTGTAACAGTTTGGTTGATGTGTGATGATCTGTGAAGCACTTGCTTTTTTCTATGAGAGCTGCACATGAGAAGGTTGGAGTGTTGGAAACTCACTGTACATAATAAAGGATGCCATCAGAGAGGTCTCTGCTCGTTCTTAGGGTGAAGGGACATTGGGTCAGTCTTGGTCTGATTTGCTGAATGACCGCCTCCATTACTGATACAGAGGTTCTCTACATAAGGTCTGTTTTTAAAGGGAAGTGTCAGCTTGGACACTAGTAACATACCGGTAGTAATATTTGAGTATATATCTGGTATATTTTACACTCATGTACTAAGGGATTTTCAGAGTGACTAAACAAAGCAATCGCATCCATTGATGAGTAACAATGCAAACTTATGTGCCGGTACTTCAACTTAAAGTAAAAATTATTAGGTAAAATCATCATGGCACAAAAACAAACTTGCACTTAAGGTTTTTTTTTGTTTTATTTGAGATGCCTCACACAATTTCCAGTTCATCCAGTATACATGTCGATCTATCAGCTCAAACCAGTTAGTGTCTCACATTAGACCTGGGAAGTTTGTTTCGAAAACATGCTTTTTTTTATTCCAGGGGCTGGATTCTCAACCATCCATGTGGCACCTGTGTCAGTCGAAACACGCCGAGTCCATCCTATGTTTAAGGACACGGTGTACAGACATGCAATGTGATGTGCAATGCAGGTTAATGCTTATTTTGAAGTGCTACATAGTCGTAAAGAGAATCCAGGCCCCTGCAAAAAAAATAGGAATCGTTGGAGCGGCATCGTCCTATAGTCTCTGGTCCCTTTCAGACTCAGCACTGCGAGAGCTTCACACACACCAGCCAGATCCACCGGGAAAAAGGAAAAGAGAAAAGCAGACTACAGAGAATCAAAATGAGCCTCTCGTTTTGTGCTTGTGTGGCACGACGTCCTTCACATTTCTATTACAGCTTGCCCAGGTAGTCCCAAACCTGTTTACAGATCTGTTACACGCAGATATGTGTGTGAAACACAGAGGCAATAAACTATGAAGTTCAGTATTTGGATTGATCCGACAAAAACCACGCAAACTGCACACCAGCCTGGGACCAAAGCAGTAGTTTGCCCGATACACTCCATTTAGATTGGAAGAGAGAGAGAGAGAGACAGAGAGACATGCGTGCACTGCCCCAAGGCTTCCCACTTCCGTACATCATATAGGCCTCAAAAACATCCTGCTACTCCAGAGGTTGAGTGATGCATAATCTGGTTGGGTACTTGATTTGTCTTCATGGGAGGCCGACTTCAATGTCAGCCCTTTGTCAATCTTGTATGTATGGCCAATTTTAACCATCACCACTCTCCTGGTTGACCCACTGCTGTTGAATTATTCAGATCAATGTCTCTACCAGCTGAAACGTCTCCATCAATCATCAGTGTAATTCTGTTTGTGCTACACATTCAGGAGTAGTAGGGCTAGATGGTTTTTGTGCAAAATCAAGTGATAAATCAGCATAATGGACACCTTTCACAAGTTGCATCTCGACGTCGACTACATCCTCTCGGTCATGCCAATCTAGTCTTAAAAAGGTGCTCTGTAAACATAGTTTCGAATGTGGAGTGATTTGTTTAGAATAACTTAGTAGATGATGCTCTTCTCCATGTCCTGTAGAGGCAGACATAGCAGTTAAAACACAAACTCAGACCCCCCCCCCCCCCCATGCGGAGAGAGCATAACAGAACTCTACCCAACATGTTCAGACAAAGAGATACTAGAGAGGCTCTTCCAAATGTACACTTAAAGTATAATTAAATAAAAACAGACCACTAAAAACATTGTAAACATTAAACACGACATTCTTCGTAAATTCAGCACTCATTTAGTTCTGTGTTTTGCTGTGCAAGATCAATTTGGTAGAGGGTCTGTGTGCAAAATGTGTACACTTGACAAGACATTGTATAACTCAATAAAAGCTACACAGCCTTTTTTTTGGTGAGAGATCGGGTTGTCTCCTCATTTCTCTGGGATGGGAACATTCCTGCTCACGGTTCTCTTTGTGTGGGTGTAGTATTTGAGACAGCTTGAGTTGATAAAACACTGAAGTAGCAGGTGTTGCTAAGGTGATCGAGCGGTAACCTAGACTCCACATGTAATGACTCTCGGACTGGTCATCCTCCAAGGGTCAGAACAAACAACAACAAAAAAAATGTATAAATAGTGTTCAAACAATCGACGAAACCAAACAGACTGCAAAAAGAAATTATTTTTAAACCAAAAATAGCAAAAAAAAATGGTACTATCTGTATCTGAAGCAGAAGGCATTTCTAACTGCAGAACGAAGGCCATAGGAGCGAAGTGAACAGTCTTTAGCAGACAGAAGGTGCTCACACTGTAACAAGCGCAGGGCTCCGGAGAGGGTGTCAGAGTACACAGGGTCAGTGTTCCAACTGGGATCACTGGGCCGTCTTCTGCCCCAGTGCCCTTCTTCCACCATACCTTTGCCCCCAAGAAGGAGGTGGAGAAGAAGGGAGAACAAAAAAAAAAACACTGAGGTGATGTCTCACAGCACAATACAAAATTCTTCCCCATCACCGAGTTCCTGTCCTGCCAAAAAAAAAATGGATCAGGGAGAAGAAGAAAAAAACTAAAACAGAAGGCAGAACGACACCCTGTACCGCTTGGCACAAAAACGATAAATGGCAGCATTTTTGTTGTTGATGGTGTTGGATGGTGTCGTTAAAAAGATGCCCAGATTGTAAGACCTGGGAACAGAGTTCCCCTTTGGGAGCATAAGGCTCTGAAGTAGTTGGCTGGCCACAGGCGTAAGAGCATCAGTCAGTGGCAGCAGGCATAAAAATAAGAGTCCTTCTTCTGACCAAGGTCTACCCCTTGCTCCTCTGCAAAGAGGGAAATGAGAAAAGGGTCAAACGCCAGTCTCAGTAGAGTCGTAGCTGAAGCAGAAGTCAAAATATTAATATTATTAGGTGAATAGTAAAGAAAAACGTTTTAAAAAGTTACTAAAAAAGTAAATGCATCAGCAAAATCTGGCCCTATCTTGCAGAGTATCCTCAGTTGAAGAGCAAACGCTTGATCAGTAACTCACTCGGTCAGCAGCTCTAAGACCACTGGACCGTGACAGTTGTCACAAAGAACACGTCTTATTAATCTCTGTTCAAAGTTCTCAGTCAACGTCTCCTTTAATGTTTGATGTTATGTCAGGGTTTAGTATACATCATTTGTCATAGCAATTTGAATCTGTTTTGTGTGTGTGTGTGTGTGTGTGTGTCAGATTCATCTCTCCAATTTAATCAGACAACGTAGGTGCAAATTTCAGAGTTTAAATATATAGGATTCCTAAACTTGGTAACCTTGGTAACCTTGCAGCGTCTGAGAGAAAAAGGGTGTCTCACCAGGCATGACCTCAAACGACGAGCTGTTATAGTCTTCAGCAACCTTTTGGAACAGCTCATCTGTAGACCAACAAAACACACAAGGGACTGTAACAAATCTGTTTGGGGAGACAGAGCCTAATGAACAGATTCTCTCAATCAAGACTGGACTGAGGAGAGAAAGCGTGGTCCCAACATGTGATGCTGTGGTTCTCAACCTTTTTTTGGACAGTGGGTACAGTCTTAAATATGTTGGCCACCCGAGGTCCACACATCACTTCAACCAATTGAATGCACGTCCAGTTGACTTGCTCACTGTGCATGCACCAATATTTTGCGGTGTGGCTAACAGAACGTGCAGGGAGGAGAAACGTCAGTTAGACCGTTTCCAACAATGCGATTGGCTCTTTATAACAGAGGGTAGGACTTCCAGTTACGAATCCGCCATGTTGCGCTACAGATCCCGTTCTATTTCCCCCATTCATTTCCCCCGTGATTTGTCTCCTCCCTTTTAACGCCTCTGCTCTTAGTCACCACGAGTTCCTATTTTCTGAGGAACAATTCCCTGGTTTAACTCACCTCAGTCTCAGTGTGTCTAGCAGTCTTATGCCACTTCAGTTTACAGGGTTTCGTACTTAAATTTCTCACTGCAAATGATACATTCAGCTCTAATGTTGCCCATTGCCACTATGAAGTCAAACTGAAAGTTTTCATTATTTTCCTTTTTTCATACATAAAAAAAACTTCTGAAAGAGCCATTTTAGTATAATATAGTTGTCTTCTTAACAGAAATGAATTCAATGAACTAAAGAGGGCTTAGCAACCCCCAGAGGAATCAGGACCCCCAGATTGGGAACCACTGATGAATGGATGTTTGTGAATTGTTTGTGAGCAAGTCTGGTTCAGATCCGTTTCTATCTTGCGCAGTGTCCTCACAAACACTTGAACACACCGAATTCTTACCGGAAGCTAGCAGACATCCCTGCCAAAAACTAGTATAACACTGAACAAGAACATTGAAAAGCAGAAACACCACATGCTGGCATTACTCACCCACGTTACTTCCAGTTTTGCTAGATGTCTCAAAATGCTGTGCCCCGATTTCTGCAAGGAAACAGAGTTGACTCTGTAATGACACCGAGTGATTCACACATCCACATCACTAAGCAGATATCACACACATAACGTCAAAGGTGCAGTCCTTGATCATGGCGAAAGGTTGTTAATATTTGAGCTCAGCAGACAATACAACCCTCCCTTCTGTGCTCCTGAAGCAAGGTTGGAGCACGAGCGCCCCCTATAGTGTATGGCTGGGCCCAAGCCCCCATTTACTATTAAGACTACACGTGATTATATTCAAGGACTGCACCTTTAAGTATCACACACATAAAGCAGCAGGTTTACCATCAGCGAAGTCCTGCACGTCGTGATAGTCCACCTGTCGCAGCCCTCTGTCCGCCTCAATAAGGTCATTTTTAGTGCCACACAAGTAGATTTTGCAGTGCTTAAAAAAGACAAAACACATTGGCAAAGACTAAGTCAATGTTGTAGCAGCAAATGAACCAAGGGCTTTTGGAATCCTTTTTTAATAGACTTCATTTTCAAACATTAACTAAGTGTACAAATCTATTGAAGAAACTCCACAATCAGACAGAGTAAGAGAATAAATGACCAAGAAAAAGTGACAATACCTCTTCACAATTTTGTAATTCCTTCACCCAAAACCTGGCCCGCTGAAAACTACTGCTGTCTGTAAGGTCTAGAGGGGAAAACGAAAATGACGTCACAGGTAACATGGAAGGTTCTAGATCGTGTGGAAATATGTGAGCCATCAGAAATGAAACTTTACAGATCAGACAAGGAGCAGACATTGTTTTAGAGAATAAAGTCCTGAAACAGGTTGTGTGTGATGACTTTCGAAGTCATCACATCTTTACTACCATAAAGACTGTCCAGGTAAAAAGTACATGTAAAAGAGCACATAGAAATGAATGTGATAACAATTTCATATTTCACAAGGGCAAACTAGCATATCACATCAAGAGAGATAAGAACTCTTGTTTGGTAGCCACATGGGCAAGCCAACTCACCATAGCACACGACGGCTCCACGGGCTCCTCGGTAGTAGATCCTACTCATGGCTTCATAGCGCTCTGATCCTGCGGTGTCCTGTCATTCAAAAGGGCAAAGGTTTAGTATTTATTTATTTATTTATTTTACATGTCATCAAAACTACCATAGAATCTTTGTGTAACTAAGCTGATATGGCACAGCACCAGGGCGTAGCCAAGACCTGTAGTAAGAAATGACAGTATATCCTGTGAGTGAACATGAGATTCATGATCAAGCAGCTGCTGTGACCACCAAAAGTTGGTCAGCATAATATCCAAAATGGTCATCTTATGGTAACAAAGGAAAGGTCCCCACACTGGTATTGCTCAGACACTTGGGGTCAGGAAGCAAACTGAGGTGTAAGTGACTGCAACTAATCATAGTATGGAAATGGGGGTAGGCCATTGAGAACCATCTCAGACAGCGGGTCAGAGAAACCTGATTATCATACAGAACAACAAAAGGTTGCCAGACCTGTTTGCATTAGAAGCCTAACTCATTGACAATTAAAATATAGGAGGTGTCTTGAACAGTATATATGGCTAGAGTTGGAGATGCTTGTGGTTCAGATCTGCACCGCTGAATGTGGAGTATGTTCCACGTGCTTCGTTACTGCACTTTACTGGAATAAAGACAGCTTGCTGCATCAACCACCAAAGAAACTTTCTTACAATTGGCGAGCCACCCATCCTGCAATTTCTGGAAAAAAGAGGGGAATTGGTGAGTATTCTACTATTCTTCTGTTTCAGGAAATCTGCACGTTTAAAACAATCTAGAAAAGAGGTTTAAGGATAGGAATCATCTGCTTCTTGTCTTTGTTCCATTAATAAGCAGGAGGTGTTCTGCTGTGGATCAGCTCGGGGCAGTTTTGTTAGCGATTCTAAAGTAACTGAAATCGACCCAAAGTAGTGAGGTGACAGAATTGTGTCAGAATAAGTTACTAAAGGAGCTGAAACAAAGAGGCCCAGACCGTGAAACGTTTCTAAAGTAACTGAAACGAGTATGAGGTTTGTGCTTGAAGTACTGTGGCCCAGGAAAACCCCCCTGAAGTTTTGTGGTTGTGCCAACGGACAGTGGCAGAATTTTTCATAAGCCGACGTTTAGGACGTGTAGGCGAGTGTGACATTGTGACATAAGACCCGAAGAAGTGCGGTCAGCCCAACGAATTGTGGCATAGTATTAAAATAAGTTGGCTGGATAACAGAGAGTAGTAGACTGACAAATAAAGCAAGCTTGTTGGTGGTGTTTTTTTTTTTTAGAACTTTAGAATGGAAGATCTAATTGTTAAATACATCACAGTGTTAAAGAGTGTGGGAAAATTTGAACCTGGCAGACATGATCCTCTACAATTCCTCACCAGTCTGGAGACCTGTGTGAACATTTACAGACTGACAGATTTTGATGCTTGTGTTGTGCTGAGCATGTGCCTTCCGTCTACATTAGCTAGAGCCTTGGCAGATAAAGTAAAGAATAGGATGAGAAATAACCAGGACTAAAACAAAAGCACTACTAGAGGTCTTGGGGATTGTATTTGTCAATCCAGAAAAGTTAGCCGAAGTTACAATGAGGAAAGGGGAACAGCCAGCAGGCTTTACAGAAAGGTTACTGGAAGCTTTTAAGACATACAGTGGCATCACGACTGAGGATGTTCGCTATAAATTTGCTTTGTTCGCGGACTATGATGAAATTATTGCTAAAATGACACAGGTTTACAATAATCAGGCCATTTCTAAAAAAAAAAAATAACACACTGCTGCAGCTATAGGAAGTAATCGTTCCCAACAGAACAGGAAACAAAGAGGGCCGGAATCCTCTAGTTCTCCTAATTGGCAACACAAGAGCGGTAAAACTTAAGGAGAAGCAATCCATTGGGGGTTATCATATGCTGTACATGTTGAGAGGACGGGCACATTGTGAGACACTGCCCAGGTAGTGGTATGAAGTAGCAAGATATGAAGCAGTAGCAAGGTATGAAGACTTTGTTTGCTATGCATGTGGAGAAGAGGGTCACATCGCAAGACATTGCCAAGACAGAGGGGGCAGTCATCAAGGCATAGTCTGTCATCCATGTGAAAAGAAGGGTCACAGGTAACATGTAAGGTGCAAGGAACTGCAAAGACAACAGATCAGAAAAGCAGAACTTTGTTTTTCATGTGGAAAGAGGGGACACAAAGCCAGAAGGTGTAACTCTTCACAGACAAGAAGAAAAAGTACAGAAGTTCCGAATGTACATAATCTACAAACACAATTGGTATTGCCTCAAGACAAAAGACCCAAAGAGGAAGCTAGCCTGGCCTGGAGAATGACTGTACCTCAGACACAAGCAGCCGAGAAATTGGAATTCCAAATGATGTTGATAGCAGCACACATTGACAATATGTGCCCTATCAAAAGGAAGGACGTTTATATTTGGAAAACTGTTTTAAGGTTGTGTCTTTGATTATGTGTGTTGATGTCGTTGCATGTCGGATGTGTGAAGATTCTTGTGGGAAAAGGGGGGGGAGCAACATTTGGTTGCGTCTTGATGTCGTTGCATGTTGGATGTGTGAAGATTCTTGTGGGGAAAGGGGTACCAGTTGTGAAGAAGGCCAAATGGAGTCCACTTGGGAGACCAAAAGGGCCAAGAGTCTACTGTGCACCAAACCGGCCAAACTGTTTGTTTAACCAGTTGTACATGCAGTGCTCTCTTAATGGTGAACAGACACAGAGGCACATTTTTATCCATGGGGGGAGTTAGACTCCCCTAGTGATGGCTTAGCCCCGCAAAACATAATAGAGGCATCTGCCAAAATGCTTGACAGGGATGTTGAAGAGTCATTTCAGAGGCATCCACCTGTATTTTAAGGAGATTCCCCTTTACAACATTAGAACCACCTTGAATCTAATTCATTTTACAAGGGGGATTTGGACCTATGTAAAAAGACCTCCCAACTGATGGGCTCCCAAACCAATGAAAACCATGAACTGGACTTACAACAAGGTGAAGGTAGTACTAATTAACTACCGGTACACCTCTGCTTCATACACTTAGAGTGGCTAATATCATAACAAACATATTAGGGAACTGAGCACAAACATGCTACAGCTATGTTCAGACATTTCTGTCACTAAGCAGTTCCTAACAAACCACTGAGTCGGCAAAGCAGCAGAACAGATTTGTTTCCTATGTTGTATGTATCTAAACTGACTAGAAAGTCAGGGTCACGTGTAAAAATGAGAATTAGGTCAAATGCTGCCTGTAATCTGAAAGTAGCTTATATGACACTCACCCATATTCCTAGCGTTACAACTTTATCTCCTACATGGGTTGGCTTGGCAACAAAGGCAGCTCCAATAGTCTAGGAAATGAAAAGGAAAGAAAAACAGTTTAGTGTGACTTCAGTTCATCTCATAATTTCCCCCTGTATGGTAGAGCCTGAAGGTCAGCACGTTACCTAGGTTTTCTTTAACATAATTAAGTTATTTTTCCCACACAAACACACATTACATATCGGTCATTACGTTATCTAGTCACTGGGAATGTCCTTCTGTCACCAGAATAACTCATCCCAGGCTGTGGAGTTTCCCCATCTCTGGCAAGAATTTGGTCACGCTCAGATTCAACAGTGAAGTTGCTTAAAGGGGACCTCCACGTTTTGCTTAATTACTTAACACTGACAGAGGCCCTCATGTGTCATGTGAGAATATTAGAGTTCACATACAGATTTTATCATCCTACAGCTACTGTACATCCCGGCAAGCAAGTAGGAAACAAAGTCTCAACCCTTACGTTTTGATAGGGTCCGACAAGAAAACGGTGGTGGACGTATCGCTCCACAAGACTGGTTTTTCCAACACTTTCTTTTCCCAACATAACCACCTTGGCATCCACGCGCATCGCAGTCATGGTCAGAAAGTTTCGTCCCTGATGAGAGCTGGAACATAACCAAAGGGGAAGGTGATGAAGCTTCCTGATAAGTAACTTAGCATTCAGAAGTCTACAAAAGCCAACTACTATAAGCGGCATAATAAATGCAGGTCTAGCATGTTTTACTGTAACGTCTTGTTCCTACAATAATGCACAAAAGTTTAACTGACAAGGATAAAGCAAAATATGTTGATTCCTCTATTTTAATGAACCCAGAGTACCAAGTCTGTTGTACAGAGATGTTGCCATTTCGTTTGTGGTTTTATTTCTTCACATAATCCGTTAATTTTATAAAGCATAATGTGTAAGACAGCCAGCTGCTTGTTAGCCAACTTGCGAAATCCCATGATGGAAATTTGAGAACAGGTAAACAGTCTGTTGACTGCGAATATCGTCGTATTGACCACGGTTAATTGTCGTAGCTAGCTAGCTTAATTTGCAGTACAACTTGCTGCGTTTAAAAATACAAATAAATAAAGTTATCAGCTGAACATGTACGATGTATCTTGCTAGCTAGCCCATTAACGTTATATAAGGAATAGCCATAAACTTGCTAGCTGGCTATCAACCTCAAGACAATTTTAGCACGCTAATGGTATCCATCCTACCTATCGCTCTAACTTCTGAAAAACAACCTGACATCGCCACTGACGCATTGATGTGTGCTTAAAATACCAAAAAGCTAAAACCACTGTCTGTTAGCTAAACGTCATCTTTGTTGAAAATGTTTGCAAACATAGCTGTGCTAGCTAGCTTCGATTGTTAGCTGAAAAGTCGACAGCTAACGTTCAACTTACTCTTAACATAGTCCTTATAGGCGTCTATTCTGTTAGCTGGCTAATGTCCCTGTCACTTACGACTTAGATATGTAACGTTGTATTTTCAGATAGAAACTCAAAGCTGACAGGACGCCTTTTAAGGTTTAACGTTAAGTAGCTTAACAGTGGCAATTCGACAATTAACGTTATCTATTCGTATCTGATACCTGGCAACAACATTTACAAATCAAATTGGCAAACCAACTTTGATAATATAGAGGCAAGATGATCGGATTCGTGATTAGATCACATTTTCACAATAAAACATAATCATAGTGCAGGTAAATCTACTTTAAGTGCACAATTAAAACCATTATTTACCTTTTGTTGCCAGAGATTCCAATTAGCTGGATTTTGCTTTGTTTGCTAGCTAATGTTAGCTATTCAGCTAGCGTCGAGCTATTTAAGACTGCCTCTTATACGAGCGCAACACATAGGGCAGGTCTTCAGACAGCTAACGTTTAAGTTGACTCCATATCTTCAAAGATAATAGCTATTCAACTAATGAAAAACAATAGACTCAAACAGAGTGTGGACAGTGCGCTTTCTGGTGGTCTACCGCTGTGGCCATGGGTCTGCAAGTGTGCAGACAGACTCTTCTGATAGCTGTGACTAGACTGTTCAAGACAGGAAGGAAAGTATTTTAAATATGATTATGCAAGAACAAATATGGCGACGGAAGCCCGTAAGTTCCAAACTTTGTCAAACGTCTTGCTAGTGAATAATAACACTGAGTGTTAAGTCGTTTTCTTTCATGTTTGAGAATAAGATAAACTATGTAGATTCACGCTGAACTACATGCCGTAGGATCGATATAATGATCCTCCTATAATGGTTTTAAATACTTTAACTTTAAGTTACATATTTGTTGCCTATAGTCAAATCACAGCTGTGGGGATATCCTTCACCAACTCCACTGTCACTCTTGTCAGGGCTGACTGGCGTCAAGCTGTCCGTTGCTTTTTTCTCTGGACTCGACTATTCCTAGATTTACGGTGCCCACTGACTTCAGTTCACTCTATCACGACGTTGGCATATACACCGTTTCAGTTTTATAGTACACTACCAACTGAAAGAATGAACATAATCTATCGACACAATTTTGAGAAATCTTGACGAGTTGAAACATCCCACCCAGTCTAAAGGCCATGGACGTCGACATTTTGCTCCCGGTCTCGATTGTAACCATAATAAATACACCATTGCACTTTTATAATACCCCGGCTGAAAGATCAATACATACAAAATTAGCATAATCTATCACACGTCTTCATTTGAACAATTACCAACCTTTATTTGAATAATCACCAATGAATGTTTGTTTACGCCTTAAAATGTTTAAGATCCTAGTAATCAACATAATAGTCACCATAATTTACTTCAGTAACGACAATGCTATTACTATCTTAAACATGGAAGCACTGTCTCATATTGACGGCAGTTATTCAAATAAATAATGGCCTTCCCACACGACTGGTCCCGTGCAAGACTGTCCTACCAAATCTTGTAATAAAGCACCATGTCTAAGGCCTTTAGTAATATCATTACTATATATAAGAAGACAGGCCTAGGCATTGTGCTTTTCATTAGAGAGAGGGGGCAAAATGTAACCATCTATGACATCTGGCTGGAGTGTTAGACGAATGTTTCCCTAAAATACACTGATAGATTTAGTTCATACCCTGTCTAAACTGCATAAAGCCTACAACAGCATAGCACACAACAAACCACCTCCGTCCTTCCCTCCCCTATCCATCTTCCAGTCATTTGTCGGTGAGAACTGCTAACAATCAAGCACACTCGCGGCAGGTGCTGCAGCCTGCCTGCAGACATACAAGCATGGAAATCAGACAGACAGAATCCTCAAAAAAAGACAAAGATGGAGGTTGCAAACGTTGAATAGGCAGAGTGGTTCTGTATTGTTCAGTTAAGTAGATATTAGTTATTGGAGTATAGTCTACAGGTTGATGCAATCGCTGCTCGGTAAAGCTAGCTATGGTTAGCTTTTGCTCACCTTATGAAATTGAAGACGCAAGGCTAAGTGACTTGCTTTGAAGTCTGTTACTTTAGCAGAGGGATAGCCACAAACATATTTCAGAGATATAATGGGTCTACGGACTACCACATACCTGTGCATTTTAATTAACAGAATCGAATGCGGGGTCTCAAGCAATTATTTAACTGCAATGGATGTCATCTTATGGTTTTCCAAAACCCCATTCATTGTCTCATTTTCATTTTAAAACTGGAACCTGCAAAAATGCAAATCTAGCGCATTTGGTTGTGGCAATACTACAGCGAGTGTCAACAAACTCACTATGCAGCTGAAAGGGTCTTCCTGACAGAAGTCAACAAACTAAATATGTATCTGAGTGTGTTGGACTCCTTTCCTTTCACCTTCTAACTCAGCTACCTGAGTTACAGCTAGCTGCAGTAGGCCTATACTTCCTTTACTTAAGACTTGCTAGTGTGAGTATGGAGACAGCTATGGGAGCTCTTTAATGTAAAGCGTTAAGAATATTGATATAATGGTTTTCCCAACCTTCCTTGTGATCAGCCAGCAATATGTCTCCTGCACGGAAGACAAACCATAACCACTTGGTTTGTAGCTACCTGACCACAGATTGGTAAACGAAGGTAGATGGTTTAGTGAGTTGTGTAGCATCAATATTGGCATGGCTTTACAACCTCACATAACCCACTCAGCTTGCTGATTCCTTTGCACATCTATTTCATCTGTCTGAAAGGATATCTCAGGAAGTGTGTTGATGACAAACTCACTGAGCAAGTGAAGGTAGTTGGACCCAAACGCAGGATGTGCTAGAATACATTTTCCTTTTTATTCTCACCAACAAAAATAGGAAAACACAGAAAAAGGTTCTAACGCTCGGAAGATTCAAAAACAGGTTGCAAAACAAGACAGATAAAAACAGCAAAACAAGAGGCTAGGACTTACAAAGATCAAAGACCGGTAACTGGCGAGTGGAGACTAGAGAACTTGAGATTCGGACACAAGAAACCCGGAATACAAAACACCAAAGACACAGCCAACAACACAAAAAACAACCAGGTATAAATACTACACTTAATTGGTCATGTGACTAATTAACTAGCAGGTGGAAACAATGAAGGGAAAACAGAAGGAAGGAAGTCAACAGAAGCACATGGACAAACACAACAGGGATGGAGTCTCTTGCTTGGCGCCCTCTAGAGGCCAGGAAGTCCCAAATCATGACAGATGCTCACTATGATTTATGTACAGCATTTATGTACATTATTTCACTGTAATTACTTTCGCTATGGAGGATATATTTTCAGGTGGGTGTGTCTGCCTTTTTGTCAGTCTGCAAGATTAAAAAGGCCGATTTTCATGAAACTGCACAATTTAACAATGTTGTTTTAGATTCAAAGTAGTGCTGCTGTTTAGTTTTTAATTGCCAACATAATCTGCTTTATGCTAATTAGTCATACAAATAATTTACATTTGAATAGTTAAATGTTATAACAGTACCTATTATCTATATTCTAAAAGTTGTATTTTTCAGCAGTAGAAATGGAGTGGGTATGCTGAGGCAGATGGCCCAGTAAGCACAGAAACAAAGTGTCGGACAAACCTTTCATTGTCATACATACGGTAGTTGGCCTTACATGCAGTCCTAGAACGAGCATCAGAAAACGTTGACATAGCTGAGATGAAAATGGATGCTTACAAGCTGGAGAGTAGGCATGAATAAAACAGTTTGTCCTCCATGTATGAGACACATAGCTGGCTGATCACAAGAATTAATATCAGGTGAACCATTAATGTTAAGCATCAGTTTAACAATCTCTACTATGAAAAACGAAATCAATATTCTTAAATGCTTTACATTCATGCATATCAGAGTCTCGATTTCTCCATTTCAACTCACACTACCAAGGTATCCTAATATTTTCAAAGGACATTCACTAAACCTTGCTCTGCTGTCGGGGCATACATATGGCTGAAGATGGCATGCTTGGGGGTTATCTCTCCCTCACCCCTGTCCATATCCAGTATAACCTGTGTATGTCATATTAAGAAGTGATATGTCATTAGCCTACTGGGGAGCTGAAACGATGGCATACACTGGCCAGTGAGCTCACTTTCTCTGGTTAAACTCACTTTCACTGATGTATTAATTATATGGTCATTACATTTGTTTACAAATTCATTTCAATTCAATTCAAGCACTAAGGTGACTGGGGCCAGACAAACCTTGAGCAGAACCTCAGGTCAAAGGGGGGACTCATCTGCTTGGGGCCTGCTGTGTAAAGAGATACATATAGAAAGGGAAGGGAGGTGAGAAGGAGAAGAGAGCATCTGGAGCAAGCAGATGGATTCATACACATCAGAGGATAAAACAGCAGCCACCATTGGCGGAGCAGGATGGCAGCCGCGGAAACCGCGGAGGCAGCAGCCGTCATTGGCGGAGCAGGAGCGGAAGTGCCCGTCATCGGCGGAGCAGGATGGCAGCCGCGGGAACCGCGTAGGCCGGAGTGCTGCACAGTAGAATTAGGAGCAGGGGAAAACGGAACGGTAAACAAGAACAAAAAAAACGACCTGGGAGTCATGGAACTGAGGCTTTGGTGATGTGGAAATCACCACTCGGGATCTCGAGGGAGCGGAGTTCAGCGCAAATTGACAACAATAACTTATCAAGTTTATTGGAGCCATACGATGTCCTCCTCAGTGTACCAGGGTTTAGAGAAGAGATCCCTGAGGAGCTCCAAAGAGTAATATCCCTCCACATCATGTCCCGTACGAATGAGTATAAGGTCAAGTCACAACTAATAATGAGTTTAACACAAATGAACCCACATTTCACCTGGTTCTACTTGCTGGCGGCTTTTTGATGTGGCACATCTTTTGGCTACTAACTGACATCCAAATATTTTGGCCTAAATAAGTTAAGAGCCCTTGTTAAACAACCCGGTAGCAGAACACCTAGAAAAAGAAAGATTAAGGTTTTAGAGGGGAACCAAAAATAAAAGCTATTGTTAATGTTTATAAAGATAATTTCCAAGGTCAAAGTAATGATTGTATTAATTCCTTAGGAATTGTGTAGAAAGTCCTCAGTGTTCAGGAATTATACTACAACCTTGTATCTTAGGCTACTACATACACCACGGCCAGAATAAAATAAGACTGCCACCTAGTGGACGCTCTTCATTGCCCATGAAGAGGGGGGGTGGGGGGGGGTAAAAATAGAGGTGATGAAAATAAAAATAGAGGTGATGAAAATACATGTGAAAAATGGATGTGACTTGAAAGATAGGGTAAACTGTCAATTGATTTCATAAACTACTGTCTACCATTCATCATTCATAGAAAATTACGAAATGATGCGCACAACATGTGTTTTTTTAACCACTACACCACTGTTTGTGTCATATTGCTTCATTAGCCCACCCCTCTTATTTTAACTCAAGCTCAGAGGGCAAGGCCTAGCCTACATTGCAGGGCCAAGAGTTAGATGATCTCTTTGCTACAAATATAAGCAACAAATATATGTATTTACTATTTTTTTTAAAGAAATATTTCCCTCAAATGTATTGAGGGAACACTGAATTGTTTCGGCCCATGTAGTCCAGGCTACTACACGGCTGGACTATGACAGTAAGTTCAAGTTTACTGCTATACCCAGATTGTGGATGCGGTGTGGACAACCGCATGATCCAGATCGAACCTGATTTGCAAATCACGAAAACATCAGACCCCAGTCCTGCCTGTGAGGAAGACAGGTAGTACACACAAAGACCCGGACCAGAGCGGAACTCCTGGAACTTTCAAGCACACACACTGAAAAGACTTGAGTCTTTTACCAGAATCATACAAACCCGCTGCCCCTGGTGCTACACCTCCTCCAACTTCATCGGCCTCTTCGTGGACGAGCAGGTGGCCGAGGTGCTCAAGACTTTCGCCTCTGACTTCGCCAACGAGGCGGCGGCAAAAGCAGGTGGGCAGGAATTGCATGATATGGGCATAAGTAAGTTATGAATTTCTCATTATCTGTTCAAATTGTCTTGCCCGTAACTGTTTGTGGTTGGAATGCACTTATGAGAACTTATGGGATTCTATTATTGAGATTTGACATTCAAATATATCTATCTGTCAATTGACACACCCTTTCCGTAACTCTGTGAGGTGCGGTTCATTAGCTAATTGTTTGTTTGATGGTTGAAACCACAGCCTGCATTTTATGTCACAGAGAAGGGCTTAAAACCTTTGAGTGGTTAGAATGAAGGCTCATAAATGCATCATATCATATCATAGTGGAGAACTTTTTTTGTTTTTAACCACTACACCACTGTTTGTGTCATATTGCTTCATTAGCCCACTCCTCTCGTTTTAACTCAAGCTCTTTGCTACAAATATAAGCAACAAATATATATATTTACTATTTTTTTAAAGAAATGTTTCCCTCAAATGTATTGAGGGAACACTGAATTGTTTCGGCCCATGTAGTCCAGGCTACTACACGGCTGGACTATGACAGTAAATTCTGCAATGAAATAAATGATTTTCACTCTAATGGAATCAACCTATTCTCCTCTTGCGTCATGACAGGTAGGCTAGCCTGTTTCACTAGATGATCTGGTGTGGGCTAGATTATCAATTTTGACAATGTGCAGAGAAACTGAATCTACATCGGTCTGATTTCAGCCATATCAGACAGACTGCATCGAAAGCTGACTAAGAAACGTTTCCAACATCAAATTTTATAATATATAATAACTATAATCATAGGTTTCTCCAAGACAGTTTTACTCTGTGAGAGAAAAAAAGTATGGTCATGTTATTGGTCAGTGCATTCTTTACGAATGATTACGGCACGGGCACCACTGGCTGCTGAGAAGTGGGTGGGACCACACATCCCATTCCACTGAAGCAACCACGACTTCAGGTTAGGTCTATGAGTAAGGATTTCCTGTTGGATTGCTGAGTCGCATTATTTTAAACAAAGCTTGCAAATTCATCTTTTCCGAGAGATCTGATGTCTTAAATAGTTTGTATCTGTAGTGTGCGGTCTAGCCTGAGCTGTATACGGAGGAAACGTTAGCTTTCAAGACAACGTTTCAGAAGCCAGCTAACTTAGCTATCGTTAGTCTGTCAAAAATGTCAGAGCCTACGGTCGCAGATACTCGCCGGTTAAACTCAAAACCTCAGGATCTCACGGACGCCTATGGTCCACCCAGTAACTTTCTTGAAATCGACGTTTATGATCCTCAAACCGTCGGTGTTGGACGAAACCGTTTCACCACATACGAGGTCCGAATGAAGGTAAGTTATAATATGTTGCTATGTTGCTAACCCAACGTAACAGTCTTAGTAAGCGAATTCAATTTTCATTTGAATCGAGGTCTTGGGTGAAGTCTGGCCCGAATCATATCTAGCTACCCTGCAGGACCAACTAGTTACTTGACCTTTATAGCAATACAAATCCATAAAGTCAACGTGTCATCTGATGTTATTATACACGTATATATTAGATATAAATGTAGTGTTACATCTAGCCAAGACGCGCTTTGCACCTCTATCGCTGACGTCTGTTTATACCTAGCTAGCATCGATGGTCAATTGCAAGCTGTGGCTAACTATCCTAGGTGTGGTTAATAGTGGTGTCAGACAGATCCTGTTCGAATGGAAATAACAACCAGACACAGACAACAGAACCCCAGAATATGTTCAAATGGGCCAGCAATTTCACCATTGTCTTGCTAGTCAACGTTAGTTAGACAGACTTTATAAGTGACCCTTTTGGATAGCTAGCTAGCAAGGTAGTTTGACCCTAGCTACTTACACAGGGGCCTTAGCGAATATTAGCTAGCTAACTTAATTGAAGTGAAAACAAACCCGTTATGCACTGTGTCAGGACACGAAGGACCAAAGGGATGACCGTTAGTAAGTTAAAACTCAAATTTCACTTTATAATTAGGCTTCCCAGCCACGACGACACAACGATTATAGGCTAACGTTAGCCTGCTAGGTTAACATTAGCTAATTGTCAACAACATAAGTGTAGCCTTGCGCTAGCCAATTTTGCTGGCCCTTATCTGTAAAACTCACACATTCTTTCCAGTTGTTTGTAACAAATGCCACACCAAGTCTTCATATCACGTATTTGTGATTTTATTGCAGACAAACCTCCCAATTTTTAAGATGAAGGATTCCTCTGTGCGAAGACGATACAGTGACTTCGAGTGGCTGAAAAATGAACTCGAGCGAGACAGCAAGGTAAGCGGCGAATAGTTGTCGAGAGGCAACGTTATATATCGCAAAAAGTGTACTAAGTAAAGGAAATGTCTAAACTTTCCTAAGAGAATATTTCCCCGAAAAGTGATTACGCAGTAAGTTCATGATGCCTGCTTATTTAAATTGCAACACTTTACTGGGAACTTGACGTGCAATACATTTTTCAGAGACGCATATCTGTTCACTTGCAGCCAATCCTTCGGCAGAGAAGGTAAAATGGATGGAAGGATTTAGCTTCTTCAAGGTGGAACAGAAGTTAAATGATGTATCTGTCTCGGGACCCATTTCCTTGTCTGTATGGTCCATTGATTCAACATCTACTCCCCGCCCCTCCTTGTGTCATACACATGGTTGTTAATATTAATGTTAATTACTATGGTATCCAGGAGCAATTGTTTAAGAATAAAGAGAGGTGCAGTTATACCCCAATATGGGTAGGTCATCTAATTCCTTGGCAATGTCTACCTATAGCACAAAGTAGGGTTCTTCTGACCAGTTGAAGATAAAGACACCAAAAAGAAACATGGCTGAGGTGGAATTTATTGGCATGTTATGATGTTACCATGGAAGCATACTGCTAGGAGAGCACCCAATATTGACTTAATTTAATAACTATGATAGTTGGTGAAAGTCTTGCCGGTCCTAACGTGTTAGCTGTCAAGCTATTCAGGGAACCCATGCACTCTGTACAGTGACAGAATTGACAGCCATTTGTGGATTTTAATTACCCACAAAACATGGTGAAATGCGTGTAGAAATATTAAATTAGGAAAATGGAACACCTTCATTTCTTGTTGTACAGGTGTACAACACCATTCCACCCCAAGGATACATCTCTTCAGATACAGTCTCACAGAAGATCAGTGACTGTTGAAACAAATTGGCAGTAGGTCTTAAGTCACATATATCACAGATGTGAGCATCAATATTTACTGCATCAGACCCACTGTGATCATCAGAAGACTTGCAGTGTCACCACAGCTGAAAGTTCTTCTTGGCTATCTTTCATCAAATGTCTAACCTTGGAGCCTAGCCAAAAATATATGTGGAAGTGTGATCTCGGTGGAGAAATAGCCTATACTCTAGAATCATTTTCCATATGGCTTGTGTCCATGCCCATTCTCAGGCGAATCACTGAATACATTTTGTTTTATTGGATACATCAGTTAGTGAGTATCTTATCCACTTGTTGTTTCTCCTCCTGAAAGTAAGTCATTCTTTGTCAGAGCAGACTAAACTGAAAGTGTCTTTTTGGTAATATAATACGTAATTAGACTACTCCTTCTCTTGCAGATTGTTGTCCCTCCGTTGCCAGGAAAGGCCTTGAAGAGACAGCTGCCCTTCCGTGGAGATGAGGGTATTTTCGAAGATTCCTTCATTGAGGAGCGAAGATCTGGCCTTGAGCAGTTCGTCAACAGGTAGGTGTCGGTGTCAGACCCTCTTAAAAAGAAACTGATGTGTATTTATTGGCCAGGTGTGGTTTGCACTCCTGATAAAATGAACGGTCAAGTGAAAATAAGCAAGCAAATGAATACGTTCAAAATACTGAGACACATACTTTCTCATTGTACATATACAACTTTTGTATGTTTTATATTGATATTTTTGTTAACAATATAAACTAAACTTTGAGTGTTGAAGTTTGCATGTCACACAAGATTTGCTATGTATTCTCCAAGATTGAATTTCATTAGTTAGCTTTATTTTACATCATTTTTGCAGCAGTCATGCTAGGCTGTTGATAGATTGTGTGTGCCTAAAGGCCAATTCCACCAAAGATTTGCTACAAGACGAAACAGGAGTGAAAATTAATTGTTGCAAGCCGTCTGATGCAGTAGCAAAAGATTTGTTGTGTCAAAATGCAGTTGCAGCTTAGAACACTTGTACCTGACTGTTGGCTAGTAAGCTAGTTGGGTACCTTTGCTGGCTAACTGATCACTTAGTTAGTTCACATCTGGCTGCAACGAGTGGTGTAAGAAAGGCGTTGGTGCTGTTGCAAGATGTCCCAGCGGTCTAAACAACAATCCCCCCCCCAACCCCCTGGTGGTTTGAGAACGCTTTGATGCAAGCAGTTGCAGGTTTCGAGTTCATCTTGTCGCAAATCTGTGTCTTCAAGTTCATCTTGTCGCAAATCTGAGGTCTGTACTGGCCTTAAAAACTCTCAGCACCAAATTGGCTTGCGTCACATGGGGAGATTATGGTGCCATGTTGTTTAGAAGGGCATAATCTGCAGATTCAGTAGCCAAGGTTTTTTGTGGGCCACTTTTGCAACCTCATTGCAACCGGAAGTGAAACTCACACACACACACACACGCACACACACACACACACACACACACACACACACACACACACACACACACACAGTGCAGGAGGCAGGGCTGGCTGCTCTACAGGTTGGGCTTTAAACCTTCCATCTTTTTTTTTTTTCTTCTTCTTATTACAAGCATAGAGCATAAAAATATACAGAGTTTGCATGTCTGGGCTTGAGAGGTGCTCGCAGTTCTGGCACTGCCTTGGCCAAGACACACAGATAGTCCAACGACATCCCTAATTCATTTCTTCCCAAGCCCAAAATACCAGAGGCAAGATTACACACCTTAGACAGACATTATGGAGCTGAAAGCTGTACTAGCGGAAAACCCATAACGTTTCATTGGCTATTCATATTGACCCTGAACGACCCTGAACTACTCTGGCTTTATTGGAGGTGAGGGGTAACCTTTGATATAGTTGTTGCATCATGTGAGTGACCCATGTGAATGAGTTGTAAATGGCTAGGAACATTAAAAGCCACTGTCAGAGGTGATGTGTGTCATCATTTCAAGAAGTCTTTGCAGATAGCTATAGATAGTTGCTTTCTCCTTCAACGCAGACCACATAAACACATGCACACAGTCTGGTTGAACATTCACTGAGGACATGGCACTGAACATTCCTCTTGTATTCATGGTTGTTGTTGCTGTTGTTGTTTTTCTTTATCAGAATTGCGGGGCATCCCTTGGCCCAGAATGAGCGCTGCCTACATATGTTTCTTCAGGACGAGACTATTGACCGGAACTACATCCCAGGAAAAGTACGGCCGTAGGGATGTGTTGATGTGTTGATTTGGTCTTGTTTTTCTGTTTGTTTTTGTCTGTTTGTTTGTCCACCTCCTTTGGGAACAACTTACCTGCCCTTTTCTGCAAATCTGCCTTTTGTGTTGAGTGCAGTCAATTATTACTGCAGTGGAGGACTTTTTAAAAATATATTATTATTGACGCTTTTTGTCTGCATGTGTGTCATATTTGATTGACAATTCCTCTGTGGTGGTGAGTCAGTGCATGTATTTAACCGGTATGCTGAAAATCTTGACGACACTGAGGGCCTAAGACTACTGCCATTTCCGTTAATGTGTTGTGGAAGCACCCACTCATCTCTGACTGGAAACTGCTGTGTAAAACAGGGATGTTGCAAATGCATGTAAATGTTACTATACATCATGTTGGCTTGTGATGCGGTACATGAGTTTGTTTTCCATTCCAGAAAAATATGTCAGGGGAAAACAAATGACCTACATTTCTTTCTTTGTCCCCCTGGTGAGGGTGAATCATATTATACCATTATAGGCTATTTTATGCTCTTTTGCCCATTCACTTGGCCTGTGTAGGTGCTATAAAATGTTTCCTTCAGCCATAAGATATGCTAGCATAGGACCGGGTTAAAACCCGTCTTCATGACTCCTAGTTCCAAACCTTATACTTCACTCGAAGCAGCATTGACTTAATTTCCAACCTGCTGCTGTGACTTTCGTCTCCTGCTCGTTCATTCTGCGATGCGCGACAGGTTACAAAAATTGGGAAGCGTGCAACCAGCCGAAATGTCACCAAAGCACACCAAGTGCCAGCGGAAATGCTGTCATTTTTGGCAGGCGTCACCGTAGTAGTGGTCTGTTTTTTTTCCGCTGGTAGCAGAGGGAAAGCAACAGACCTATTTCAGACATGTAATGGGGTCTACCGTCTATACAGACACGACATACACATGATTTTACATGAACATAAACGAATGTGGGTTCTCTCAAGCAGTTATTAAACTGCTACAGGTTTTATAGATTTTTCCAAAACCCCACTCATTCTCATAGGGATTTTCTTTTTAAAACTGGAACCTGCAAAAAGCCTAATCCGTTGCATACAAAATGATGACAGTCCCTCCTACACTCTGTTGAGGCACTGCAGAAGCATACTGTTGACATCGCTACCAGAGGGTTGTTGGATGGCTTCTCATCATGCCAGTGTAATCCTCTCACATGTTTCAAAGCAGAGACATGACCTTTTTTTTCTTCTTCACGCCAGAAATATGTGCCAACTTTGAAAAGAGTGTTCAGCAACTGTGCCAAACATTTTTTTTTAATGATTGTAAATGTAATCTTTTTTTAAATGTTATGAATGATTAGAGGTGTTTTGTTTTGGTATCTTCTGGGGTCTTTCTGGGGTGCCTGACTCATTTACCCCGTAAATAAAGTTGACTATATCATGATACGTGCGCTGTTGAGATGAAGAGCAACACCTTTTGACACCATGACTGTGTATTTTGTCTCCTTTTCTTAGGTATGAATGAAGTAAGTTTTTTTTTTTTTCCTTCCCATTTGTGTTTCTCATAAGATGCTGAATCACAAGGGGTGGTGTGGGGTGGGATGGGATGGGGTGGGGTGATCCAGTTCCTTGCATGTATTCTGAAATCTTCATCTGAATATAACAAAACAGTTTAGCTTAGCATGCATTGCATCTGCATTGCTCATTTCCACTCAACTGTCACTTTTGTCCCATCTAGCAACTCTCCCCGTCCCCAAACACTCTCCCCGTCCCCCAACACTCTCCTTGCCCGTAAGGATCACTAATGACGAATGCCACGATGAATGTGCCAGATTGCATGATGATGAGATTGCACGCTTTTAGTTGCACTTTTACATCAGCCGGCCGCTCATCACTCACACCAGCAGTGCTTCTGTTTCCTCTTGTCATCCTAACTCACACTTGCATCTGCCTATTTCTAAAGTACTCCTTAAAGTACCACTTATATAGTGTAGTAGAAGTGTGAACAACAGATTGCCTTGTTTTTCTGTCTACATTTAGTTCACCCTTCTGGCTTTTCGATGCCTACACCGCGGTTGTTCACCCTTCTGCTAGTTTACAAATGTGTTACTCTATGATGTACTTGGAAGGGTACAAGGGAAGTGCAAGTAAAGGGGAAAAGCCTTTCAGGAAGGGGATGTTGTCCCCCCTCATCAAAGTCTACCCCCTCATCAAAGCCTCATCATACCCTGTGTATGTCTCGCTGAGCAAACCTCTTTATAATTATCAAATTTTATTTTTCTCTCCGTTGGATGCAGAACCACATAAGCCTGTTAGGTAAACCGCTGGTTAAAATGATAGTATAGAAGAAAATCCTGAAGAAAAAGGCTTTCAGAAACTAACATAATGGATCTACTAAAGGATATATCCGTTTCCTGGGCAGAACCCAACATGCTGCCATGCACTGAAATCAGCCAGTCTACCACTTCCCATTGACTCTAGAGGCAATTTAATGTGCCACTAGTTATCTAGCAAGTGCAGCCAAAGGCAAATATACCAATGGTGTTTGTGCAACAAATTCTATTCGCTTACAAAATGAAGACAAGGTTAGTAGTTAAAGGCACATGGGGTAAATCAGAGATGTGTTCTTTAATGCAGATGGTCGTTACAAGTTCAATAAGCAATTGTTATCGTTTGAGAACAGTTAATTTTACCACTTTATTCTTAGTGTACATCTGGGGTATGTTTCTCGAAAGTTTAGTGGTCTAACCACTGTTGCAGTCTCCGTCGTTACAACCATGGTTCAACAATTTGGTGTTTGTCGAAAAGTGTAGTTCCAATGATCGATCGCAAACATGGTTGCAAAGTTGGGTGGTTGGAACTACCAGTCGTTAGAAGCTTCGTTCCTGGATATTTGCTTTTGTCAGCGTTTTAATTGCGTTTCACAAGATTGACCGTCTACCTGAACACCCACCAAATGGGAATTTCACTTATACATTTTAAAATGAATAGTCATTAACATTATTGTAAACAATTACAAAAAGTTTATCTGCAATTTTTCACTTTAGTTATAAGCCCTACTTAGGAAAAGCTGTTAAATTCCTTGTACTATTGGTTGGGGACTTTCCACAGCGGCCAAATCTCTGACTGACACATGCATGTAGGTTACTCATACCCAACAACCGCACAACAGGGTGTATGTACCGAACAAAAGGTTGCATTACAACCATTATACAAATACTTAACGAAACATAACAACCACAAAGTTGCTTTCGAGAGCATTTCATTGGGGTTGTCAAGTGGGCACCATCCGTTGTCAGTGAGTCATTGAATTAGGCCCACGACACTTCCAGAAGGCGCACCCTAACCACCACCCTCTATGCTCAAGATGAGTTAGGATACACAATACCAGGGACAACCACAGATACATCCCGAAAAAGATTTCACATTCACATCTCAGTGTGTGAAAAATGTAGTGCCTAATTTGACCAATTATATAATTGTATGTCATTATACTATGGCATGTCACAGGCTATCCATGAAGCCATCCACATCCATTATCAGTGAGAAGTAACCAAACAAAATAAGATTTACCAAACGGGTACACCAGGATTTTTTTTTTGTTTACTTTTAAGAGAAAAGAGTAGGCCGATAACACATTAGGTACAGCCATCTTTAGTAAAACTTGGCGTGGATACTAAGAAAATGACAAAAAAAATTAGCTATTCCTGGAACAACTTTGTTCGGCCTATGAACGACAAAAATGGAGATTTGCAACCTAGCTAGTTGGAACTACGTGGTATGACAATCTTTGGCTGAAATGCCGACCTCCTTACGAAACTTTCAGCAGGGACTTCGGTCGCTATTCGAGGAACATACCCATGTTTCCTAGTGATTACACACTGAAGATGCTACACACAAATAACTAGCTAAAGCTTTCATCGTCCTATTGTCCTTTTAGATAGCTGAGTGTGCAATTTACAGTTGACGATTAGTGCTGACATAGTTACTTGACAAGCTACTTCCTCATGTAGCTGAACAACTTATCTACTGGACAGATTGGGGTAAGATATGTTGAGGCAGGAGGGTGAACTTTGTGATATTGATATTTTCAGTGAAGGCAGCAGTGGTGTAAATTGGAAACATGTTGTTAAATGTAGATTTAGAGATTCTTTTCATGTGATTCTGCAAATAAAACTGGTTTAACCCCCAAAGTCAAAATCGATCTCTGAAGATCACGCACTCTACAATGTTAAACCTAGTGCAGATAGGCGATTCAGACTATGTAGATATCACAAGCAATATTTTTCAAATGAACACATTTTTCCTCCAAGAGTGCCATCATGGCATTTCACCTCATTTGTGTTACTCTGTATGCATCCATAGCAACCAAACCATGTATTTTAGCATTGTTATGGTCACTCTACCAGTATAGTAGGTATGAACCAAATCCAACAATTCCATATGCAAACAGACCTTTAAGCGAAATTTATGCTACTCCGATTTCACGGAGTCGGACATAGGGAACGCCCCTCCGAACACAGGGAACGCCTCTCCGACATTAACCGCTCTCTCCGAACCCTCTCCGAGCACCTCGGAGAGGCTGTCGTGCACCTACTCATTTTTCTAACTTCCCGTACGAGATTCCCGTACGAGGTTTGTTGGAGAGGGCTCGGAGTAGCATAAATTAAGCATTACAAGCAGGGGAGGACGTTTGAATGTGTTTAGTCCTCCATGACTACCCTCCATGCCTTTCATGAGGTGTGGAATTGACTTGCTCAGTGTGTTTGTGTTGTCACTGAAACCTCTGCACCCTCCCTCCAGACACCACCAGAGAGGAAGCGGCCTGGTGACACCCCATCCCATCCCTCATGATCCCCCTCTCTACCATCACCACAGGCCCGGGAAGCGTGCGCACACACACACACACACACACACACCTCTGGCTTATTTCATAAAGGCCCAGCTTTTGCTGACTTCCCTACCAGCATTCTCTATTGTCCTGTAC
This sequence comes from Clupea harengus, assembly GCF_900700415.2. Taxonomy (NCBI): domain Eukaryota; kingdom Metazoa; phylum Chordata; class Actinopteri; order Clupeiformes; family Clupeidae; genus Clupea; species Clupea harengus. Next base: position 27,854,863 of record NC_045159.1, read on the forward strand.
ATACCGTTGTCCTCCTCTCGAGCAAGACGGCACCAGTACACTGTGTGTGTGTGTGTGTGTGTGTGTGTGGTGAGTGAGTAAGTGAGAGAAAGAGAGGGAGCCCAGAACACTTTTCTGGATCTAAAAACTGGTGCACTGCTGCTTCAAAAAGGCCAGGAAAAGAATTTTGTTTAGTTTGCTAGATCGCCGGGGGAAGAATGGGGATGGAACGTGACTGCTGCTTTGACCATCTCCTTCCTGATGTGTTTTGTTTTCATTTCATGTCAGTGAAAGTTCAGTCACGGTACCACAAGTACACCAGTGGGTCACAAGTCTTATCAATCAATCTGGCACATATGACATTGCATTATTTACATTTACCCTTCTAATTTCTAATTTCACAGTGTACACCCCCCCCCCCCCCCCCCCCCAAAAAAAAACAAGAAAAATGAAAGCCATAACTATTAATTAAACTCCAGATTCTCTTACAAAAAAAAAAGTTTGTTGCACCTCAGTTTTGTTAAACTGAAATGAACGCTCTGGAGTGTAGTTATGGGTGGTGCATCCCTCCACCCCCGTTCACATATCTCTGCTTTCATACAGAGTACTAGTTATACAGAGTACTGGCTTTTTCCTTTCAATAAAAACAAATATTATTTCTTGACTTTGACAGTCATTTTAAGGTGTGTACCTGTTGAATCTCGGGCTCCTGTTACGGAGCTGAAAAAGTCACTTTTTCTGTTTGTACATTCCTATGCTCATGCCATTGTCATTAACAATCCCCCACCATTTATACACCATGACAGAATGTAGCAATGGAGGGCAAGAGATTTGAGGACCCCACTAAAATGGACAATGTCTTCCTGTAAGCCAACATTCCGTGTATTATCTGCAAGCAACCTGCTAACTATGTTTTATACCAAGGTTTGCCATGTCCTTTCTTTTTTTTTCTTTCTTTAAAGCATCTAACGTGTGTGTCTTTGACGTCCCAGCTTTTGTAAGTGCTGTCCAGAATGTATGGTTATCTGACATGCTTTCATGCTGTATAAAATCACTGTGAATAGAAGATCCACTGTATTCAAAAGAGGAAAAAAAAAACAGCTTGTATCTGTTGGGCCTGTCTGTTTAAATTTAGTTTTCTTTTCCCCCATCCCCATGGCTGTATACTTTGAATTATACAGGTGAACTTTTTATTTTCATACAAATCGCCTTGTGGTTTCTATCCATCATTAAAGTTGCCTCTGCCTGCTTACCCAAGGATGTCTGTGGTAGTTTAATTTCCCAAAGCAAGCAAAACATTGATAAATTAACCAAGGATTAATAAATCATAAAAGCCAGTATTGAATTTGGTAATAAGCTTTCTTGAGGTTTTTTTTTTTGTGTGAGCATATACAGCCACAAATTAAACTCTACTTATACAAATACCAACAAAATAAAATTAATTTCTTTTTTAATACAGCCACATAATTCACCTTTCATCATTCACCTTGAGACACTATTTTAGAGAAGGAAATGTCACCAGGTTTAAAAAAACACATTCTCTGAAGCAATAAAGAACCAAATAATACACATTAGAACAAAATGCATCATTAAATTAGCTGGGCCAAATCAGGTACATATCAGCGCTCAACAAACACACACTGCACAAAGAGGTAACAACAGACATGATGGGAGATCGAGAATTTGGAGTCTGTTTCTCAAAAGAGATTTTTGTTGTCTTTGTCAAACAGGTCCATCTGTTTCCACCGGGGTGTGTGTGTGTGACTACAGAGAACAGTCCTTTTTCAAGAGGGGCAAAGCAGACAGGACATTCAGAAAGCATTCAGAACACTTCACCTTTTTTTTTACGTTTTGTTATGTTGGAGCCTTGTGCTTAAATCATTGGAATTAACCTTTACCCATCACCAATCTACATCAAATTCCACACAATGAGAGGGAAAACTGAAAATTGTTTTGTATTCAAAATAAAAAAAATGAATTGTCAGTGGTCTGAATACTTCCCGAATGGACTGTATATGACTGAAGCCTTTGTTTGTTTGTGAGTGGGGAAGGGGGTGATTGGCTTTCTGGGGGGTGGCCAATGTCCTATCCTTTTCCTCCCTGCTCCCTGTCTTCCCTTCGTGGGCGCCCCGCATCATTGGGCAACGGGGCTCTGGGGGTTGGGGTTGGTGATGACGCCCAGGAAGAGGGGCACGTGCGTGGCGTCGTCGGTCAGGGCGAAGAGGAAGGGCATGTTGACGGCGAACATAGGCACGGAGCGGAGGAGGTGGATGGCGGTGGCGGCCGAGGCCTCCGCACCCTCCTCACTCAGGGTGATGGCCGAGGCGTGCTGCACACTGGACACCTGGAGGGGCCCTTCTGTGATGCCAGACAGGTCCGGAGAGGAGAACAGCGAACCCAGACCTAACCCAGGGGACCGCAAGAGAGAAGCAGACATGTGAAAGGAGTGAGGATAGAACAGAGAGAGGGGGATGGGAGGGGCAAAGTGAGCAAAGGTTTGGAAGACAGAAAAGGAAGGTGAGAAAATCAGACAGAAATAAAATAATGTTTTAATGTACTCCATATTCTGATATAGTATAACTGCAAGTTTGATTCAGCTTATCAAATCCCTCAGGTGCATCAAAGATTCAAAGAAGGTTAAATATAAATGCCGGCGAAGCCGGCACTCACAAAAGTATATGTTTTGTTGTTCTTTGACCTGACAACGTCAGCCATTGGCTTTAGTCTGTGCCCTTTTGCTTCAGTTGCATACCCATAATTCATAGCTTGACTTGTGCCACGTTATGTATGTAAAAGCCACCGGTCTCACCGATGCTGGTCAGAGGGTCCTGCAGTTCCTGTTTGTACTCCAGCTTGAACTTGGGCAGTTTGACCTGCATGGTGCTCTCACTCGGCAGACGAGCGTACAGATCCGAGATGTTCAGCTTCGCCGCCACTGTGGACACATTGTCCTGCCCTGTGCCCGTGGGCATCACCACCAGGAAGCTGGTGTTGTTCTGGAATCTGAATCGAGCCACCTGGTTGGATGATATGGGAGAGGAGGTGAAAAGGGATTCATAGATGCATACACTCAATAGACTAAAGCTGATGTTGAATTGCGGAGTTGATACAGTCAGGACTAGATTATCAGTTTTAATAATAATAGTCATTATTCATGACTAAACTATACAAAGATCTTCTGGTCTTAACAGTATCAAATAGAGAGAAGATAATGATTTCTGAGGTTATCATACGTACATTCATTACATACAGTGCCCTCCACAATTATTGGCACCCCTAGTGAATATGAGCAAAACAGGCTATAGAAAAATATGTCTTTGCTGTTTATCCTCTTGGTCTTTCACTCAAAATATTCACAAAAATCTTACCTTTTCATTGAAGTAAAATTATTGAACGAAAAAAAAACTGTTGACCTTAAATAAATATTTTTCCCCAAAACATGTGTGCCACAATTATTGGCACCCCTAGAAAAATCTTATAATTAAAATATAACTGAAGTATATTTCCAGTCATGTTTTACATTTTTAAGTTCACCTGTTTGATAAGGAACTCTTAAGAGGTCAACCATGACTTCCTGTTCCACTGGCGTACAAATATGAGGTGACACAGGCCAAATTCCATTAGTCATTCATCACTATGGGAAAGACCCAAGAACACAGTGACGATGTGCGACGGAAAGTTGTGGAGCTGCACAAATCAAGAAATGGACACAAGAAAATCTCTAAAGAGTTGAAAATACCCATTTCCACTATCATGGAAATAATTAAGAAGTTTAAAGCGACAGGAGATGTTAAGAATCAGCCTGGAAGAGGACGTGTGTGTACATTGACCCCACGCACCGTGAGGAGGATGGTTCGACTGGCAAAATAATCTCTAAGGATCACAGTTGGAGAATTGTAGAGGTGAGTTGAGTCTTGGGGTCAGAAAGTCTCCAAAACTACCATCAGACGCCACCTACATCACCACAAGTTGTTTTGGAGGGTTGCCAGAAAAAAGCCTCTGCTGTCAATCAACTACAAACTAAAGCGCCTACAGTTTGCCAAATGTAAGTCAGACTTTCAATGGGGCGAGTTATATGGTCAGATGAGACCAAAATAAAGCTTTTTGGCAACAAACATCAAAGGTGGGTTTGGCGTAGACAGAAAGATAGCCATACAGAAAAGACCCCCATACCCAATGTGAAGTATGGTGGCGGATCTTTGATGTTGTGGGGCTGTTTTTCTTCCAAAGGCCCTGGACATCTTGTTAGGATACATGGTATCATGGACTCCATCAAATACCAGCAGATGTTAAATGAAAACCTAACAGCCCCCTCCAGTAAGCTTAAAATGGGCTGTGGTTGGACCTTCCAGCAGGTCAATGATCCGAAGCACACCTCAAAATCAACATAAAAATGGTTCACCGACCGCAGAATACAGGTTTTGCCATGGCCATCACAGTCCCCCTACCTAAATCCCATAGAAAATCTGTGGGATGAGCTGAAGCCGAGTCTACAAACGTTGACCTCAGAATCTGAAGGATCTGGAGAGATACTGTATGTAGGAATGGTCTCAGATCCCGTGCCATGTGTTCACCAACCTCATCACGCATTATAGGAAAAGACTCAGAGCTGTTATCTTGGCAAAGGGAGGCTGCACAAAACATTAAATTAAGGGGTGCCAATAATTGTGGCACACATGTTTTGGGGAAAAATATTTATTTAATGTCAACAGTTTTTTCTTTCAATAGTTTTACTTCAATGAAAAGGTACGATTTTTGTGAATATTTTGAGTGAAAGACCAAGAGGATAAACAGCAAAGACATATTTTTTTATAGCCTGTTTTGCTCATATTCACTAGGGGTGCCAATAATTGTGGAGGGCACTGTATATCCCAGTACATAGTTGAGGATCACTATGTTTTCACATATACATTACAAACTGTACATATATCCCAGTACACAGTTATAAAAATCATGTTAAAACAAATGGCAAGATAGTGATCCAGAAAGGAAAACCTGGAAATATTAGGAGAGATTCTCCCACCTGGGCCCCTAGCTCATTGTCGACGAGCATACTCAGTGGGTACTTGGGGGCCAACATCATGACTACCTCTACAGACGCGGTGCTGTTGATGTAGAACCGGTCTTTGCCAGTGAGCTCCTTGTCAAAACGGGATTCCCATTCCCCTGTAAACACAAGTTGACAACAGACAACAGGGGCGTGGATTTGTAATTGGGATTGTAGCTGCATGAAAGGCCCACAATAGGATATGTACGTGTTCCCAAAGTATATGTGCCATTAATCCAGTGTGTGTGTGTGTGTGTGTGTGTTTCTGTGTGTGTGTGTGTGTGTGTGTGTGTGTGTGTGTGTGTGTGAGTGAGTGTGTGTGTGTGTGTGTGTGTGTGTGTGTGTGTGTGTGTGTGTGTGTGTGTGTGTGTGTGTGTCCTGTACTTCGGGCCCTGTAGATGACCTGGATAGCTGCTCTCTCAATAGTTCAATTTCAGTTTTCTTCTTTGAACACAAGTGGCTCACCTTTGAAGTAGAGTGCGTTCAGGAGCAGCAGAACTACACTTGGAGGTATGCTAGGAAGGAAGTTGGTCATGTGACCCTGCGTGACCTTCTCCACCCACTGGTTGACTTCCTCCACGCCGGTCAGTGGAGCAGGCTCTGAACTGTACAGGCGTAAGGACTCCTGCACAAACTCCTTCTTCACCTCGAAACCTACGCACAGATGAGAGAACGGAAAAAAAAAACGTGATCAACTGGCTGAACACAGACATGACACAAAGAAAGCTGATCAGCGACCACACCTGAGATTGAAGTTGGAGGACGAACAATAAAGGGGAGATAAAGGACGGTTCATAAAAGGAAACCAAATACAGACAGACAGACAGACAGACAGACAGACAGACAGACAGACAGAGTACATATATGTACAAGTATATTCGTTGGCAGAGGTGTACTCCACACTGATCCGTTTGTGGCTGTAGCTATGAATGTAATAGTCAGCCTCCCTGTTGTCACCATCTCACCTGGGCGCAGGTACAGCCGCGAGGCCACTTGAATGGCCATGGTGTTGAGGTGCTGTTTGAGCCCACTGAGGAGCTGGTGGTAGCAGGGCAGGTCTGTGGCATGGAGGGCCTCCAGGAGCCGTGCTCGTGTTTCGTTTCGTGCCCCTAGGAGATGATGGGAGACCAATGATTCAAGGCAGGAGCATTCGATAAACTGAAATATATCACCTTCAGTGCTGATTGAAGAAGATCGGAATTGGTTTCAAAAAGCATTTTAGACATTGATTTATGTCATATAAGGCAAGGGGGATAGCCACCCAATGCCCAGGACTATTGCTATACACACACACACACACACACACACACACACACACACATACACACACAGGCATGCACATCTATCCAAAAACACATCCACATACACAGTGACACACACACACACACACACACACACACACACTTACCCAGAGCTAGCTGTGAGAGTGCTAAAGCGATGCTGAGAGGGGATATGAGTACATTGGGTTGCTCTGGACTTGGCTTGAGGTGCTCCAGCAGCTTGAGACCCAGTTTGGTGAGAGACGCCCCCACTGCCCTCTGGCTGGACTCCGGGGAGAAGACCTCTCCACACTCACCTTCCTCTCCTCCTGGGGGTGTTGAGGAAGGAGAAGATGGTGCAGCTTCATCCTGACAGAGAGAGAGAGAGAGAATGTGTGCAGATGTGTGTGAAAGAAAGTGAGTAGGAGAAAGACACTTCTGGTATTTCAGATACCTTGTTCACTTCCTCTACACAAAGAATTTCTAAAAGTATTAAGTTAAAGTGACAGTGGTACATACAGAAAAGTGTATTGGCTTAGAATGCATTAGACTGCACCTTTCAGAAGGTCACGGGTAAAAGACACGTCTTACCATCATTCCTTGACTACAGAGGGAGAGCAGCAGGAACAGTGTGAAGTGCAGTACCATCCTTGGGGTCTCCGCCTGCAGTATGGCAACCAGGTATTCATTAGAGTTGGTGTGCACACTGACTCTAACAGTGAGTCTGAAGCATGGCGTGTTCAAGGCAACCAGGTATTCATTCGAGTCCCCCCTCTGGTGTGCACACTGACTCTAACAGTGAGTCTGAAGCATGGTGTGTTCAAGGAACCAGGATATTGACTCACTATTCAAATCTCTATTCAAATTAGGTATGGGTTATCTTTGTCCTGAATGGCAGCATTTTCTTATACTTTAGACTTTGTATATCCCTTCAAGATAGTATTATTCTTAGAGGCTGTGCACTGAGTGGACTCTACACGTCTGTGGTCGGAGTAATTCACGTAACATCGTTATCTACTGCTACTGTATTGTTTAGATTGCTCTGTGCATTGCTTGAACATGCATTGCATGTCCTTGTGTATAAAAGTATGTTTTAAAAGTTTTACAAAGTATGGTCAAATGCAATAAGGTTTAATTTAAACAACTTTTTTTTTACACAAAACCACATAACCTGCTGAAGTCACAGGAATGGATTTTTTTTTTCTGATGCCAATTTCAGGCTGTCAATACAATGCCATTTTATGCTTAACACTAAGAACACCATCAACCGTACATCCAATCTCAACAGGGCTACAACATACAAATAATGATTGAGCTTATGCAGCATTATCTTGGCATGCTAAATGCTAACAGAGCTAATGATGGCAATGGAGAAACCTGTGCTGCTGACACAGAGACAGGCAAAGATATTATGTGTTGCCGCTCCTCCGTATACTTACAGTACGTTTCAATTGAAAATGTGCAAATAATTAGCACAGTGCCTAGCGGTTGATGAAGATTCAAATACGTGTGTAGACAATCAGGGAGAGCAAAAACATTTAATGAACTTTAAAAAATGTCTGATCACTTTTCAAGGGCAGAGTTGCTCGGAATTCTGAGGCCTCATGTTAAAATGTATATTTTAATAACGTAGATGCATTTAGATTTGTTCTTGCTTGAGAAGAGAACTATTTACTATTTGTAGAGGTAATAAAATAGTAGCTATGACCTATGCCAGTTTTTTTTTTTTTTATTATTTCCCTCACATTTTGTTGAGCACAACTTTTGCTTGTATATGATACTGAAGAGCACTCTAGTCATGTTAGTCACGACACCTGGTGTAGTAGTCGCTTCTGAGAGTTTAAAAATAAAAGGCCTATACTTACCAAATCTAAATGGGAAAGGGAGGGAAGCCGCGATATCCAAAAATAATGGAGAAAAAGACAGCAACGGTGAATGTACTACTGGACAGCTCACTTTGTGTGCAACACTGCAAGTCCCCCAACCCCTGGTTAATATTTCACCCCCCATTGATTCATTTCAGGCACTACTTAGTTGTAAATGTAAGTGTCAATACACTGTTAAATGTATAGATATCTGTAGGGAGTATGTATAGGTCATATGGTGCCCAAGCCGATAAGGTAATAAATGTCATACCTTACTGATGGAATACTCTTAGTGCAACTTATTTTCAGCTCACTGTGAGCTGTTGTTTTTCTAATTTGTCCTGAGAGTCACCGTTCATAAATAATTTTTTTGTGGGGTTTCAAGGCATGGTTGTGGTATGGAGTGTGTTTGGTAATTAGTTCAATTAGTTAGTAGGGAGATTAGTTCAATGAAAACAGGCTAACAAACCCACGTGAACTGTCTTAGGTCCACGTCACCATGTTTTCTTTTCAATCCGACACAAAACCAGCACAACACCACAGACTTGAGGTTCTCAGTGTTTTCACACACATATTGACCATATCCCTCCAACCCGCCACCCACGCAAGACCTTGGAGGCTTTCTCTCAGCCCATAGGTCACATACAACCGTTGCATTCCCAGCATGCATTGGGTCAGCAGGCTCATGGCTACTACAATGATAAAGTCATCTGGGGTGACAAACTGTCACAACCTCATAAATGACAGATGATAAAAGCAGTTAACGAATATAGTCGAATGAAACACTGACTATAAGGAGCTTGCAATACATATCTTCTGTTCTGCTCTGTTCAGACTTCCCTCAGGCCTATATATAATACATATGCAATCACTTTAATAAAGATACTGACTGACAAATCAAGTTGTGGGTTACATAGTACACAGTTGTGAATGCAAGAGCTTCTGTAATGATAATGCCCTCCCCAATCTAACGCTCCTGACTTCCACTTACATTGATACAATATGGTCCTAGTGACATACATTCTCGAAGGATATAAACATGTGAGAGTGAGAGATTTGCCTTTCCCATGGAGCTACTTGATCATGTCTGGTTAGGTAACGGTTTCTCTGACATTAGTAATCCTTGACCGAGTAGGAGGAGACTCCGTGTGTTTGCTCTGCACTCGGCCATTTGTTTGCTACCTCTGAACAAACCACTGCCTCCTAACCTTCAGCCCTCGAGCCTCCGGGTCGTCACCCACGGAGGGGCCAAGGGGGATGGATGAGAACACCAATGTCCCCAACCCACCCACCACACCACGGCCCCCGCAGGGGTTGAGCCCTGGGGCACAGGGGCAGATGGGAAAACTAGGACTTAGTGAATATGTACCAGCGTGGAGGGTAAAGCTTGGGCAAGAATGCATTTGTCAGCATGCCTCAGTGCCCCCTTGAGCAAATGCACTGTACAAATACGCAGGGACTTGATCTACATGTCAATGCAGTTTTACATACATTTGTGTGTGTGTGAGTGTGTGTGTGTGTGTGTGTGTGTGTGTGTGTGTGTGTGTGTGTGTGTGTGTGTTCATGCACGTATATGTGTTTTATGGTCCCATTTAATTATAGTAGCCGTTGCAATTTAATAAATAATTAAGAATCTTAAGAATGTAACGGAATGTATTTACCCTTCCAGGGTTAGGTTGGTTGTGTATACTTACATGAGTAAGATGAAATAGATCCAATTACGTAAGTATACTTTACCTGAGGATATATGTGAATTTGATATTATATTCAATACACTATAGATATTCCAGTCACTGCCCTTATAGAAGTTAAGTTTGAGGATTGATACTCAATAGTGACCACTAGTGGGACAGTAATAATCATGCAGCAAAATGACATTTAACTAAAACTAGTTTCAAAATGTTGATACCACTTCCCTTGACAAAGGTGATTCTGGTTCTTAAAATGTGTGTATCTAAAGACCTAAACAATAAGATTATTATTATTATTTTTTTAAAGAGAAAAGATTATTAATCATGCAGGCAAGAAGCTCACAGATCAGAAATACATGGCTCATGCCTGGGGTCTTGTACATTTTGACTGTGCATATGTGATAATCAAATCAAATAAAGAATTGAATATAAGTAAGCAGGGGACTACAATTGAATGTTCACAAATCACTTGTGTGATACCCAACAGCAGGGGGCAGCAGCTCCTCAGCAGTCCCATACAATCCTGCCGGGAGCTAATGTATCACATATACAGTAAATGCATTGTGTTCCTATAGAATAGTTAGTTAATTGAATTACCGTCCAAAAAAAAGTGGTTTAATCTGAATTTTTTAAAATATTTATATTGTTGTCAAGCTTAAACTTTCACATGGTATATAAACATGTTTTAATTCGTTTTGTCCTCCCTCTGGCTCTGAGACTGTTAAGGGACGGAGTGACGTGATCCAGTGGGTGGCAGTCTAAGAGGGGCTGATGTGGTCGCCTCATGACATATTTGGCAGCATAAATTCTGGTTTGAGACTTACTCAGATGCTGAGGTTTAGGATGACTTACAAATCAATATTTGCCACTGGGAATTGCTTCATATTGAAAAGTAATGTTTTCCCTATTCATCTGTTTTGAAATCGACTCTTATCATTCATCCTCACAGCTTGTGAACCCTTCTAAAAATGAACCAAAGTACTAACATCGCCCTTAAAAGACCTCTGGTCTTCCTCCCTTTGTGTTGCATCACACTTAAAGCAACACTATACAACAATTTGACACTATTTGAGGTATAGTTTTATAGGCAACTAGTTTTGGTACCATCCTCAAATTCACTTTGGTAGCATATGATCATTTGAAGGACTGATAAACACCTGTGTTTTTACCACTAGCCATCCAGGATGTGCCCTATGTAATTCTGTGTTAAGGGGTGGAACACCCTGCAAAAATGGAAGGAAAAAGCTTTGACGGCATGACATTGCCAGCTATACTGCAAAACGACACCAGTCAGTGTGTTGGCAAGCTAGTGTCAACTGGTGGTTGGTGGTGTTTGCAAGGTTTTTTTTAGGTAGTTAGCTTGCTAGATTTGGAACAGAACTCCGTATTACCGTTTTAATTCACAGCATACTGTGAAACTGAATGTGCAGCAGCAGAAGATGAAAATCTTACCAAGAATACCAAGAAAGGAAGAAGACGGAAAAGAAAGAGAAGTTCCTACTTCAGTAACGGGAAACGGGAAAGACCTTATGTATATATAGCTGATGTTTTCTAAAAACAGATAAACATCTTCATTGAGCAGACACAGCACATACTGTACATACACTCAAACACACACACACACACGCGAGCGCGCACACACAGCACATACATACACTCAAACTTCATGCTGACCTGTGAAACACCTAGATGAGTGCTGAAGCCCCCTGAATCCAATGGTGTGATGTGATGTGAGGTCCTTTAAGATTTCCCAGAGTTGTTTGATACTTATCCTCATCCTCTGCCTCACACACAGGCCCTCATTGTCTCACCTCAGCCGGTATGTCAGCACGACATCCCTCCCGCACTGGATAGGGTTTCTCTGGTGGGGGTGGGCGGGGGGGAGGGGGGGGGGGGAGTAGAGGGGGATACTCACCGGCTGATTGCTCCCTTGTCAGTCCAGTTTGGTTGGGTGGGGTCTCTACTGAACACTCCCTTGTTTATCCAATTTCTTTCTGCCTCCACAAAGCAACTATATGTGTGTTAGACATGCACATACACATTCATATTCATGCAGACAAACACATAAACAGACACAAAGAGACTGTCACACACAATCTCACACACAGATAAAGACAGATCCTGATGTAACACTAACATAACATAGTATTTATTCAGTGCATGACATCTATACTAAAGAACTGAAACTGCTGGATTTAGGTTTTCAATGACTGGTGGACCAAGAGGTCAGCTGTTGGAAGTTCACCAAAGGTTTGAGGAAAATTAAACAATCTACTTTTGTTGTAAGTGGAAGTTACTTGTGGTCACTTTTAAATAATGAGATAAAAAATATTGCCTTCTGTTTTGCTTTTCAGATCACCTTGGTGGAATATGATCAAGACAACCCATAATTAGCTGAAGCAATCACGGGGATGAGGCTGACTTGGCAGGAAGAACCAGTCCCCAGTTCTCTCGGGAATCCAGGTTGAATTAGGCTAATTTACAATGGTAAAAACCTTACTTCTAGTATAAGGGGGCTAGAAGTAAATTTGACAGTCTAAGTCCTTAGAATCACGCATCAGACTCTGATTGCTTTAACATGTTACCCTAAAACAAATCCGTTAAAACATCACAGTTCATAATTCTAAACACATTTTTAAGATTGAAGTTAAGGAGGATTAAAAGTAGCCTATACATGTTTTCTAGGTTATCACAGGTTTACCGGAACTTAACATCTCCATACTTCTATAACACAGAAGCGACTATGTATTGTTGATGTATTTCTGCCTCAAAGCTCCATATTTAAATTTGAGAGAGAGGTGCACGTGCTCCTGCATTCTAGACACACAAATAGTTGCCCGCGCACACTCTCTGTCTCTGCCTAGCTTTGTGTGCGTGTGCATGCGTGCGTGAGTGTGTGCGTGTGTCTGTGTGTGTGAGTGAATGTGTGAGTGTGTGTGTGTGTGTGTGTGTGTGTGTGAGGGAGGGGAGAGAGAGAGAGAGATTGTGCCATTGTGGCGCATCTGAGAAGCGAATCGGTTAGACTCTGTCAGAAGTGGGATTTCTCACCATTGCTCTCACTACGCTGAGCAAAAGTTTGGGAACCTGTTGCGTGTTTGACATCTCTCCGCGCAAATGTTGGCAGCAAAATTAAAAGTGCTCTGGGAGATGAGAAATGGAATTATCCTCTTCTTCACTCCAATTGTTTTCTTGCCTCTTCCTCTGGTCATTGGGACAACGGTAAGAGTCTTTATTTACACTTTTATCATGATGCTGCCATTTGTCAAAGAAATGCTCTTTTTCCAGGGGCAGGCTACAACTTTTAACAAATCCAATCTCTAATCCAGTGATTGTCGTGTGTTTAATGGTGTGCAACGTAATTCGGAAAGGTTGGCAACACAACAGGTCATATCATACACAGAATGAATAGCCTGTCCAATTCATTCAGTGTCCAAGAAAGATATGGTAGGCTCATGTTTTAGTCCCTCCGTTTCCAGAACTCCATCAGTACAATTCTGCCCGAAACGTCTTCAGGAGGGAGGTTATAAGGTCGAGACCTTGCGTGACACTGGGGTGACACATTCCTCTATCATTCAGAGAGGATTTGCCTGTTGGCGCTCAATGCCCCCCACGGCACTCTTGTTGTCTTAACCCTTTGTCGCCGCGAGGACACGGCGAATCGGCGCTCGATCGTGGGAACTCTCGCTCTGCACAGGCGTTCTAAACTCAAACATCAAACCACTCTCGGTTGTCTCCTAGTGAAGACCCAGCTAAAACTATGCGGAACGGGTGTCCTTGCGGATTTCCGACCAAATCAGTCTTTGAGTTCATTTTAAAATCCTTTTGTATGTGGTGGTCGTTTACAATTCAACTATCACCGTGATTTCCACCTGTGGTCACTAACTGCAAGCTATATTTCTTCTTGTCAGCAATAGTCAGAGACTGATATGTCACAGGATTAATATCTGAGTAAGTAACGTAGGAGAGGTCGGAGTTGTCTCTACATCTATTGAAACCTTGTCATCAGACTTCGTCTCTTCGTCTCTTATGATGAGGATGATCAAATAAAACGTAGCGTACAAATAATCAAATAAAATAAATGCAAAGACCATTTAAAAGTTTGCATTTTTATATGATATATTTTGTACTTCAGAATAGATTTTTCTGTCCCCACAATGACATTATGACAAAATGATGTTTTAAAGTATGCTTATGCTTGGTGCTTGTATTGGTGAAAGATCCATATGTGGAAATGAAACATAAGCCATGTGTGTATACTCAGAGTTCAGAGTAGCATTTTGTTATGATGCAGCTTAACGCAAAAAAATGGTGTTCAATCATTTTTTTCCCTCATCAATCTGCATTCAACATGCCATAATGACAAAGCAAAAAACTGAATTTTAGAAATTCTGGCAAATCTTTTGACAAGGTAACTCTGAAATATCACATTGACATAAGTATTCAGACCTTTGCTATGACACTTGTGCTTCCCATGTCTCTTGATCATCTTGAGATGTTTCTACACCTTGATTGATCCACTCGTAGTAAATTCAATTGATTGGACATTATTTGGAAAGGCACACACCTGTCTAAATGAGGTCTCACAGCTGACAATGCATATCAGAGCAATAACCGAGCCATAAGGTTAAAAGAACTGCCTGCAGAGCTCAGAGACAGGATTGTGTCGAGGCACAGATCTGGGGAAGGCTACAAACATTGTCTGCTGCATTGAAGGTTCCCAAGTGTTCTCAATGTTCTCCAGAAGTCTTAAATGGAAGAAGATTGGAACAACCAAGGCTCCTCTAAGAGCTGGCCGCCCGGCCAAAGTGAGCAATCGGGCCTTGGTGAGAGAATCAAGAACCCGACGGTTACTCTGGCTGATCCTCCTCCAGAGATCCTGTGTGGAGATGGGAGAAACTTCCAGAAGGACAACCAACACTGCAACACTCCGCCGATCTGGGCTTTGTGGCAGCCGCTTGGAGTTTGCAAAAATGCACCTAAAGGACTCTCAAACGGTGAGAAACAAGATTCTCTGGTCTGAAGACACCAAAATTTGGCCAGTGTCTAGTGTCATATCTGGAGGAAACCAGGCACCGCTCATCACCTGTCCAGTAGTGGTGAAGCATGGTGGTGGCAGCATCATGCTGTGAGGTGTTTTTCAGCGGCAGAGACTGGGGCACTGGTCAGGCCTGAGGGAAAGCTGAACAGAGCAAAGATATAAGACAAGATAAGATAAGATAAACTTTTATTAATCCCGTGAGGGAAATTCAGTTGTCATAGCAGCAAGGTAGTAGGAATAGGAATCAGGTATCTATATACATAAACATCAAAAATAAATGAATACAAATTTGAATAAGAATAAAATAAATAGATAAAATAAATAGACAACATAGCACAACTCCGCTGGCGTACATTAACATAAAACCTATGCTCAGTTGTGTTATCCTTAAAGAAACCCTTCACAACTCTGTGAATGTCCTTGAGAGACCCATCCAGAGGCCTGCCTTGAACCCAATCTCTGGAGAGACCTGAAAATGGCTGTCCACTGACAGTCACCATCCAACCTGAGAGCTTGAGAGGATCTGCAGAGGAGAATGGCAGAACCCCCCCCCCCCCAAATCCAGGTGTGCAAAGGTTGTCCCATCATACACAAGAAGACTCAAGGCTGTAACCGCTGCCAAAGGTGCTTCAACTTAGTACTGAGTAAAGGCCAGACCTGTTCCTGTTTATATCTTTGGACGTTGACTGCTGAATAACAAGCAAGGTTGTATTATGAATGCCTGATTGTTTTACTCTACTCTGTTTTACTCTGACCTTTCTCTTATGAAACATCTTCAGGACATCACATGGGGCTTGCTGAGAAATAGAACTTTGTTATCCAGGTGCAATTGACGCTGCAGTGAAATAAACCCTGAAACTCCATAAAATGTATTATCTTTAGTGCATAAAATCTCTTACATAACCATCACCATAACCATTACCTGAGGACCATGTAAGCTGTGGAGATTGGTCCTCCTGATAAGATATGAAATGTGAAACACAGCTTAATGTGAAGATTCGACATCATGATAAACGTTTTCTCAGTTCTTTGTTGTTGTTTTTTTTTTCACCTTGGCATGTGAATGAGTGATTGACTGACAGAAGGGACAGGACCTTTGCACCTCACTGAAATGCTTAATGTGGTCCAGCTGTTGAACCTTGTGTGCGTCATCTAGGTAGTTTACCTTGAAAATTGAGTTACGCACACAACCAAAACACAGAGGAGTGAGGTTTCTTCACACCCCCACACCCCTGTTCGAGAGTATGTGCTGTGTGAGCTCCTCGTGTTAAAATACCTTACTTGTGTAACAATAGGAAGCAATACTGTCAGACACATGGCAAGCTCTATGCTAATGCACAGATAAAGAGAGTCACACAGGCACTCGGTTGAAAATCAGGTGCAAATAAAAAGTCATATATATCTTTTAGCGTTAAAAGGACTATGTCGAAGTTTTTAGAAGCACAGTACAGCTGGTGTAGCAACTTCATTTGTGTGTGTTTGTGTGTGTGTGTGTGTGTGTGTGTGTGTATACATACAGGAGGCAGGCTGTGGGTACATCATTGCGCTGATGGCGGTGTACTGGTGCACTGAGGTCCTGCCTCTGGCCGTCACCGCCTTGCTTCCGGCTGTTCTCTTCCCTCTCTTCGGCATCATGCAGTCTAAAGACGTAAGCGTCACCTGTCTTACCTCTCCCTGTCCTCTCCCCTGTTAAAAAAAAATCACAGAATCTTCTTTTCCTATCTTACTCATTACTCAATTCACTCCCAGTCTCAATCTGTTCTGTATCGAGTTCCATACGTCGCCTACTT
This sequence comes from Clupea harengus, assembly GCF_900700415.2. Classification (NCBI taxonomy): domain Eukaryota; kingdom Metazoa; phylum Chordata; class Actinopteri; order Clupeiformes; family Clupeidae; genus Clupea; species Clupea harengus. The sequence continues at coordinate 27,871,532 of NC_045159.1, forward strand.
GATAAGGAACTGTTTGACTTGTCATAGCTTCAGTATATGTCAAGTGTGTTGCATATCCATGTGTTGGTTTCTCACATGTGTTCTCATGTCATCTCTCTCTCTCTCTCTCTCTCTCTCTCTCTCTCTCTCTGTATGTATGCATGTGTGTGTGTGTCCATGCATGCTCACGTACGGATCCTCCAGGTGTGCATGCAGTACCTGAAAGACACCAACATGCTGTTTGTGGGGGGGCTCATGGTGGCCGTTGCCGTGGAGCACTGGAACCTGCACAAGCGCATCGCCCTGCGGGTGCTCCTGCTGGTGGGGGTCAGGCCCGCACTGTGAGTCCTCCTCTCTCCGCTGACTGACACAGATCTCACAGCTCTCTCCAGAAGCTGCTGGATCTGGGCTGGATATGGCCCGAAAGCCTTAGGCTTTAGATCTTGACTTATACATTGCAGCAGCCAGACAGTGGTTGTTGTTGTTGTGAAATGCTTCTAGACCTGCTATATGGAAGTATATATATATATATATATATATATATAGTTGAGGAATATTCTATTGCCTTCTGTGCTGATATTTAGTTTGAGGTAGTGTTTTACATGCATATGTTGATCATTTAGATGGTCCAGACATATAAACAAAAAACAAATAATCAAATAGAGCAGAAACAAAGTGTGTACAGTACACACCAATATTTGGCAACACTGACTATTTCTCCTGACTTCAGAGATACATCATCATTCAATTCACAGAAGCATTTTCATTTTTTGTAGTACTACTACTTACTACTTACTTTTACTAATCCAGCCATGATCTGTCAAATTTAAACAGGACCAAATGCGCCGTCAAAGTTGGATTTAACTTCTATTTTTAAGTACTTTAGATGAAACAATCTGATAATTGATAATTGAATATGTGTGCGTTCATATTAATAGGGAGATGATATGTTGTTCAGGGAGAGTGCCAATATATGTGTGTTATAGCCATTTTGTCTGTTTTCTCTGGGTCTTAGATACCTGTGTCTTTCTTCTTCTGCCTGTCTTCTTGTCTTACTATCTGTAGCCAAATATTGGGGTCAGTAGGTCTGGATGTGTGTTAAATCCCTAACCGCTGTCACATTGTGTGTATGTGTGTGTTTGCACTAGTGTGTCAGATGTGATAAAGCAGGTTTATCTGTTTGCTGTGGGCACAGGGGGATCAATTGCTGTGTCGGCTTTTCGGCCGCACTGTCAGGTTGTTCCAAAAGGGTATCTTAAGTTGTGTGAGCAGCTAGAACATTACAAAATGTGCCTGTGTTCAACATCAAGTACTGCCAAAAGGCCTGCTAAAGAACGCCAGATAATCCTTTCAGGTTCAAATAGTTTTAATTAGACCGTAATACCTGATAGCGTCACTCCTATGGCTGTTATACTATAATAGAGGGTTGTGTTGTCAAAAATGTTCAAGTGTAGTTTTCCTTTGAACAATGATACCTGCATTACAGTCTCCCTCTCTCTGTCTCTTTATCACTCACTCTTTGTCTGTCTCTATATTTCTCCATTTGTCTCTGTAGTAGTGTCGTCTCTCTGTATCTCTCTCTCTGTCATTCAGTGCAATGTTGTTTAGTTGCTATTTCTATTTCTATCCATTGCCCAATGTATCCCAAGCACAAAAACGACAGTACAATAGTGAAAGCATCACCAGTGTTAAGAGTGGAGGAACGGACTCTCAGGCCCTCATACACAAACTCACACACACTCTGTGTCTCTTGAGTTCTTCTAGACGATAATGACACCAAGGTCATGGTGGCACATCATAGTTGCACATCTTAGATGATTCGGTACCCAGGGATCTCCCATCTGAAGGTTTATATATCATTTACATTTACATTTAGTCATTTAGCAGACGCTTTTATCCAAAGCGACTTACAAGGATGTATACACATTTTTACATTTACACTGATGGCACACTGCACATCAGGAGCAATTAGGGGTTCAGTGTCTTGCTCAAGGACGCTTCGACAGGGAATCGAACTAGCAACCTTCTGATTACTAAACGACTTCTCGACCTCCTGTACCACTGTCGCCCGTGAAGAGTAATGACTAATGTTCTGTTCTGGGGGATAGCAGTGTGAGTGTGTGAGGGAGAGGGACAGGGACAGAACAGAGGCACTGAGGATGGAGAGAAACAGGAACTGAAAGAGGAAGCGAGGCATAGGAGGAGTGTATGTGTAAGGGACACATGCTTGAATTCTATGCCAGTGCTTTTGAGGTGTGCAGCCAGGGGTGTCACTGATGGTGTCACGATGACAACCCCTCATCTCTGCCCATCACCATGCTGGAACAGGACTGTGTGTGTGTGTGTGTGTGTGTGTGTGTGTGTGTGTGTGTGTGTGTGTGTGTGTGTGTGTGTGTGTGTGTGTGTGTGTGTGTGTGTGTGTGTGTGTGTGTGTGTGTGTGTGTGTGAGGAGTGGTGTGTGTGTGTGTGTGAGGAGCTGTCGCCCCTATATATGAATGAATAAATGTAAAATGTAAAATGTGTCTCCCCCCCCCCAGACTAATGCTTGGCTTCATGGGAGTGACGGCCTTCCTGTCCATGTGGATCAGCAACACGGCCACCACGGCCATGATGGTGCCCATCGTGCAGGCCGTGCTGCAGCAGCTCAACCACCAGAGTGACCAGGGGGGAGAGGAGAAGAGCATCCCCCTGCCTGAGGCCGGAGACAAACCAGCCGAGAAACAGAGTGATGGACAAGGTGAGAGACGCTTCCCGGAGGACGTGGAGACAAGACGAAAATAGGATAAAATGCAGGAGAGAAAGAGGAAAAGAAAAGAGCATGGGATGACCTTCCAAACACACTACCATGCCAAATGTTTTTTTGATAATGACCATTATTTCTCAGAAACGTTTAGAACTATTAGACTTATTATTATTGCGATGGTAAATAATGTCTATCCAAAAATATAATGAATTGTGAAACTCGACAGATCAACATGCGGTATTTCAACATGCGGTGCTGATGGAGGGCTCACAGCAGGCGTTATGTGAGTGTAAATATGCTCCGTGCCCCGGCGCTGTCCAGTAGGCTGCTGCCCAGCAGGAGTGTTCTCATGTCGGATCAGACTTCCTCTGGCAGCGGGGATGATAATATTTTGACTGGTGACATGGGGAGGGGTTAGGTGTCCCCCATTCCTCTCTTTTTCTCTTTCTCTCGTTTTTCATCGCTTTCGTCTGTCTGTCTGTCTCTCTATCTATTTCTCTCTTTCTTCCTTTCTCTCTGTATTTCTTGGGGTTTAAGTTTTTCCACATCTGGCTGGTGATGGCTTGTGCAACCATTACTGATACTGGTGAAGTGTCGCTGGTGTAATCCTTTTCATATCCTCTTGCTAACTTTTGTAATGGTTAATCGAAGTCTATCTCTCCTGCCCTCTCTGTCTCCCCTAGTGGTGATGAATGGGATGTCCGTGGAGGTCGAGCGTGAGGAGCTCCTGAGGGAGGAAGAGGAGCGGAAGAAGATGTGTAAAGGCCTCACCCTGTGTGTGTGCTACGCGGCCAGCATCGGTGGCACCGCCACGCTCACAGGCACGGGCCCCAACCTGGTGCTCAGCGGACAGATGAATCAGTACGACGCCACTTTTACCCTCTGATCACTGACCACACCATCAGCTTTCATTTAGCCATGTCCTCTCACTGACTCTCCCAACATGATCATCACAGTTTTAGTTTAGCGATAGTCTTCTCAGTTCCTTAGTGGATAGATAGCACATCAAACCATGTCAATTTCCTCTCATTAACTCTCCATACTTAGCTTAGCTTTGGTTTAGTTATGGTCTATTGTGCTTCCAGCTAGCTATCAGTCTTTGGGCTCTGTTTTCACTAACTACATGTCTACCCACTGCCTCTCCCAAACGTATTATAATTTCTCATTCCAAACGGTTTTAGCTTAGTGGTGGACTTCTCCGTTTCTCACACAGGCTACTCACAGCATTTTGGGTGTGTAGTATATTTAAATGGATAGCAGTCAGTTAGTGGCTACCATGACACCACCATGAGATTGATTCATAGCACTCAGTAATTACACATAGGGAGTAGACTTCACTACGTGAAATGTCTTGAAATGTCTACTTCCTTTTTTTGCATCATTACTGATTACTCATCATTACTTTGTGTGAGTGTGTGTGTGTGTGTGTGTGTGTGTGTGTGTGTGTGTGTACGTATGCATGTCTGTGTGTATGTGTGTGTGTCTCTGTGGGGGGTCCATTGAGTTTCGATGTTCAGCGTGGAAAGGGGAGAGGTTATCAATGTTGGGATCTCTGCCAACAGAACTAGTTTGACCTCTCGTGTTCTCTCCCCCCCGCCCCTCCCCCCTCCCTCTCCCAGACTCTTTCCAAAGAACGGCGACGTCATTAACTTTGCGTCCTGGTTTGGGTTCGCCTTCCCCAACATGATCATCATGCTCACGCTCGCCTGGCTCTGGTTGCAGTTTGTCTTCATCGGGTTCAAGTGAGTTTCAGATCGGATGCAGTGCACAGCTCATCAGAATGTTGTCATGTTGGCATGCTCCACCCAGCTCAGTAGAATTGTCTTCCAGCCACTGATGCCCTGATTTACCAAAGGTGTGTGTGTGCAAACATGATATCACCAACAATAACAGTATCCAAGCTGGGTTACTAGTACAGCAAAATATTAGTGACAAATAAAACGTATTTTTCACCCTGTTGGAAGATAGAGTCCTGACTATGGAGTGTTATTGTATGATCCTGGGTATTTGGGGGAATGTGATTTTCACCTGTTTCAGACATTGTGAATTACTGGTTACTGTCCCCATACACACACACATACATGCACGGACACAAACACACACACACACATTTATATACATATACCTTCTCCTCTCTCAGCTTCAGGAAGACGTGGGGCTGTGGAGTTGATAAGTCAGAGAAGGAGATTGCTGCCTATAACGTGATCCGTGAGGAGCACCGGAGCCTGGGGCCCATGGTGTTCGGGGAGCTCAGCGTTCTGGGCCTGTTTGTGCTCCTGGTGGTGCTGTGGTTCACGCGGGAGCCCGGGTTCGTGGACGGATGGGCAACCCACCTGTTCAACTCAGAAAAAGAGTATGTATGGAGGCAACAGAGACATGTGAGGTTGTGTAGTAGTAAGCTGTGGTAGGGGTGGGGGTGTGTGTGTGAGTGTGTGTGTGTGTGTGTGTGTGTGTGTGTTGGCACAAAATTCACTTTCTTAGGTTCATTTATTTCATGTCTAGTTGGAATTCCTATCAGTCATATCAGTCTGTGTTTTTTGATAGAAGAGTGTTTTTTGATAGAAGATCACAATTGGTTGATCTAGCGTTTTGCAGACATGACATTTTGCTATGGACAAATGAATTAGGAAAATAAAATAAAATAGTAATAAACGTGTTCCTAAAGTAAGGATAAAACACACATACACAAAATATGCCAGAGAGGAGATACCTCCTTTGATTGACAATGCACAATGCCCATTTGACATTTAATTTGCACGTTAATAGCTTGCCTTAAAGTTAAATTCTATTTTATCTATCTATCCATCCATCCATCAATGGCAAAACAGAGTTGGTTTCCTAACACACTGTGCCATGACTAGCAATAATAAACAATCAGTGCGTCAGAAAATAACCATGTAATTGGTCCTTTAAAAATGGGAAAACACATTTTTAGAAGGGACATCACAAACACATCATGGAGATCATGTTGATCTAGGCCAAGGGGCAAACTGTGCGTTGTGTTGGCCCTTATCAGGAAGAGTGGTGAAGGTCTTTTTTATAACGTGTGTCAGATTTGTGAATGGGAGAGTGAAGGGCATATCAAACAGCAGGGAGAGAGAAGTTTGTCCAACCTCACGGAAAGCCTTACACATGAGAGAGAAAAGAGAAAGCTGTATGAGTATTAAACCACTTTTTAAACAAATACATGGTTTTCAATGTGATTGGGAATTGAGTGGGGATTGGGTAAAGTTCCAGTAAATGTGAGCTGATGAGTTATTGAGTCATTGAACCTGCTCTTTCTCGACGACTGACATTATGTGACCGAGGCTCGTCGTCAAAGACAAAAAAGAAATCGGCTGACTCTCGTATAGATCTGGCCGAGATCAGGGAGGACCTTATTTCCACAGAGTAGAAGACTTTCTTTTTATGTGTTTGCTAAATGCTTCCTCACATGATCAGTGTCTGAATTTTCTGAATTATTCTGTTATGTTAAATAACTTGTGTTTGTTAATATTGCGAAAATGCTAATGTTGAAGTTGCTGTCAGATCAGTAAGTCATGTCTGAATATGAGGACCACATTTAGTTCAAACTTCTTCTGGTGGATATCATGTCACTGCTATTCTGAGTCCTTTTAAAAGCCTCTATAATGTGTTTTGGGAGTGTTAAATGACCCTTTGAAAAGCCTCTATAATGTGTTTTTTGGGAGTGTTATATGACCCTTTGAAAAGCCTCTATAATGTGTTTTGGGAGTGTTATATGACCCTTTGAAAAGCCTCTATAATGTGTTTTGGGAGTGTTATATGACCCTTGTAACATTTTGCCATGCGTTCTCTGGCTTGTTTGGCTTGTTTGGTTTTACCCTTTTGACCTGATTGACCAGAGCTTCACTCTGTAACTCAACAGGTTTGTGACAGATGCCACGGTGGCAGTGTTCGTTGCCTGTCTGCTGTTTGTCCTGCCCTCCAAACTGCCCCGTATCTTCTGCGGGGGGTCACAGAGTTTTGACATAGGTGAGTCGCCCGAACAACAGCGAGTATTGCGGAAATTACACTCTTACGAGAACTGTGTCAACACAGAGTGTGTGTGTTTCTGTGTGTGTGTGTGTGTGTGTGTTTCTGTGTGTGTGTGTGTGTTTCTGTGTGTGTGTGTGTGTTTCTGTGTGTGTGTTTCTGTGTGTGTGTGTGTGTGTGTGTGTGTGTGTCTGTGTGTGTGTGTGTGTTTCTGTGTGTGTGTTTCTGTGTGTGTGTGTGTGTGTGTGTGTGTGTGTGTGTGTGTGTGTGTGTGTGTGTGTGTTTGTGTACATCAGAGTCTCTTGTCAAAGTTTTTACACAAGTGAAAATTGGAAATGCCTACTTCTTGTTGGAACACAGATTAAATAAAAAAAATGACCAATGCACCACAATGCATTGCAAGCATGTATACAATGTTCATGCAACTGTATATAGTGAATGGCCCTCTCTTGTTCCCGGGTGTCTTGTATGTCAATTTGGTATAGGCAAAGGCAAGGCAAGGCAGGTATATTTATATAGCACCTTTCATACACTGCTGTCATTCAAAGTAAAGCCAAATTAAAATCTAATCTAATAAGGTGTCGTTACAGGAAAGAAATGCAGTAGAGCTAAGTGTGTCTTAAACTGAACTGAAAGCCTGGTCAAATAGGAATGTTTTCAGCCTGGATTTAAAAGTGTCAGGTGCTTTAAATGCCCTCTGTCAACATTTAAGAGCAGCGTAGTAGCTAATTACCCTCTTCTCCATGTTCAGTCATTACTATAGACAGGACTAACGGACTCAGTCCTAATGTGCCAGTGTAAGGATTTAAGAATGGGGGTGATGTGTTCCTATCTTTTACTCCTAGTGAGAACTCTGGCAGCTGCATTGTAATACAGAATTACAGAACTGCACAGAGATACTCAAAGGATGTGAAGTCACTAAAAGATAAGTCCTTCGGAAAAAAAATCATCAGATAGACTCGCGGTTCCCAAATGTTTTAGGCCACGCACCCCCTTCTACATCCCGACCGGGTTCACGCACCCAAAAAAAGCAACAGAGCCTATTTATAGCTGCATTAAAATCGGACCTATGAGAGAACAGTTTGCTCGCGCAAGGCGTTTGTTTACAAGATTTAGTCCGCTGTTAAATGTTGCAGTGTGAACACAAACTGAACAAAGGGGCAACTGCAACATTGTATCATATTAATCCCTGAATCAGAACAAACAAACGAACTAAATGTGTGAAAACGCCCTGAAACACTGCAACAAAGTTTCAATACATTTCAGTTACACAAGGCGTCACTTTTAAAGAGCAATACGGATGGCGAGGACACACGCACAGGCTCCGAGACAGATTGCATCACATTTAGTTAACAATTAACCATACATAGCCGGTTACATTAATCTGAATCAAATTAATATAAAGTTACACATCACGACTGATCATCAGACCTCCGTTTCTCTCGCCTCCGATTCCTCATTCTCCCTCTTTTATGACTGATAGCTTCAGATGTCCCACCTGACAGTTTCCCCGATTTCAGCCAGTTTAGCATATTTGCATAAATGTTGCTGAATGAATGAAGTTAGCTGTTAGCTGACGTTAGCTGCACACGCTAGGCTAGCTAGTTACGTAGTTAAGTGTGTACGTAAGACAGTCTGGCGGCAGGAGCTGAAGTGCATTTATTTATTAAATTGTAAGTTTTTAATTTTACATTTAAATCTTACAAAGGGAATTTTTATAATTCTTGTTTTTATTTTGTGAAAAATCCCACTTACATTTTTTAAAATTATATTTAATATGAATTATTACACCATTAGACCACCATTACATTTTTCCTCTCGCGCACCCCCTAGAGGCTGCTCACGCACCACACTTTGGGAATCCCATAGAGTAGTGATGCCAACCATGTTTCTGTGGAAAGCATAAAATCAAACCCATACACTGTAATAAAATCATTAACCAAATAGGACTTATGTAGCGAAGGGAGAGTGTGGTCATCCCACCCGGACTTGAACCCGGGTCTACAGGGTGCCAAACACGCACTCTGACCGCAACGCCAAAGAGCCAGGCTCGATGGCATGGTGGCCAGAGCACAGACTCATCTGTAGTGACGGCACATCGTCACAACTTGTTTGTGAGAGACCTAATATTGAGAAGAGCTAATTTATTAGGCCTAACCTGTGTGCTTTGCTGCAGACACTGTCTCACATTCTACATAAGGTGAATGTATCCAATCTGCAGTATCTGATATGTAACTCCAGTTCCTTCTAGAAGTGAGTAGTCAGTAGAAGTGCATACAAAATTCCCAGTGATAAGCCAATTTGAAATGAAGTCATTTCCTAAACACTTCAGCTATGGCACTAAGCTGTCTCAAGTACAGTGGATGGGAGACAGAGTAGATGGGTGTGCGAAGTTTCAGTAATTGTTGTGGAGCCCCTGAGCTCATAATCCGAGCTAAGGTCATAGGGGCAGGTCTTAAGGTGCATAGCTACTGATGACATCCATGCCTGGCTAAGTAGTAGTAACTTATGTTCAAAAAGATATATGACAGGTATTGAACCGTGAAGGGCAACTGAACTTACTTCGTAGAACCTCTAAATGTTTGGCTACTTATCTGATTGACTTCCATAAGCACCCATGGCTTCGCCAGACTAGCCAGACAAACTGGGTCTGACGGACGGCGGGTTCCTCTGATCTCTCCCCCCAGGCACCCAGCGCTCCCGCGAGGCCTCCGCTCCTCTCCTCACCTGGAAGGTGGCGCAGAAGAAGATGCCCTGGAGCATCGTGCTGCTGCTGGGAGGAGGCTTTGCCTTGGCCAAGGGCAGTGAGGTGAGAGACGTGTGTGTGTGTGTGTGTGTGTGTGTGTGGGGGGGGTTATGCAGTGTGTGTTTGTGTGTGGGGGGGGGTTATGCAGTGTGTGTTTGTGTGTTTGTATTTATGGTTATGTGTTTCTACCCGTTGTATAGATCTACTTTCTCTGTGACGACTGTGTCTCTCTCAGGTCTGTGTGTGTGCATGTGTCAGAGTGTATGTTACTGTCTCTGAGGTTTGTGTGTGTGTGTGTGTTCTGAAGCTCATGTTTCTCTCTCTCTCTCTCTCTCTCTCTCTCCCTCTCTCTCTCTCTCTCTCTCTCTCCCTCTCTCTCTCTCTCTCTCTCTCTCTCTCTCTCTCTCTCTCTCTCTCTCTCTCTCCAGGAGTCGGGTCTGTCCCGGTGGCTCGGGGACCTGATGACCCCACTTCAGACCATCCCCCCCTGGGCCATCGCCATCATCCTCTGCCTCCTCATCGCCACCTTCACAGAGTGCACCAGCAATGTGGCCACGGCCACCCTGTTTCTCCCTGTGCTCGCCTCCATGGTACACACACATATGCTCACAGTAGCCTCTACATTCCTGTATTTACAACACTGTCCATCGGTTAGTCAATCTTGTCAGATGCTCCTGAAATGCTTGAGCAGTTTGAGGTGTCTTTATCGTCTGAACAAGGCTCTGTGCCATGTGTGGTACACCTGCTCACCATGAAGCCAGACAAATAAGAATCTGGCTTTAGGAACTGATCACCCTTTGGACATGATGCTTCAGTAATGCTTTCATATTAATTTCCCCCTCTGTAAAGATGCAGTAAGTAGTTTGTGTTGTCAAAGCATGAGAATGCCTCTGGATAATGATGAAGGAACTCTGAAGGCATGATAAACCAATAGTGTCCCCAATATTATTGTGCACTTTACACGCTTTGTCATGTTTTAGTCTTTTTATGTGTTTGTTTACTTGTCCGGGCCCTCTGAATTGTCATCAATTCCATGAAAAAAAACACCTCAGACAAGGTATCGAGATGCCCACAAGACACAGAAACTGTTGCCAACTATTGTCCTTCACATATATAGTATGTCATTCTTGTTGGTCTACAAGCATTTACATTTTTTTTTTTCACAACAAACACTAGCGACTGTGCCTTTAACCCAGTCAGATGCACCTGATGCCTACCTGTGCCCAGCAGCGCATGGGTGTACGCCAGGAATGTCAGGGTTAGTGGGTTCCCTTACAGGCTTGGGCTTCCAGGGTGCATTTCAGTGTGCCCTGACTGGTTTGTCCACAGACCAGGCTTTCATACCCATTTCCACAAGGGAGTGATCCATTGCAGCCATTTTGGTCAAGGCTGAGAAATGAGATTTGCATTTTAATTCTCCCCTCCCTCTCCTTTTCTCTCTCCTTCCCTCAATCTGTCTTTTAACTCCTCTACCTTTATATACCCCCCTCCTCCCTTTCTCTTTCTCCCTCTCTTCTTCTCTCTCCCTCCAGATACCTTCCTGCCCTCTATTTCCCTCTCCCTTTCATGTGCCCTCTCTTGCTTCCTCTGTCTGTCTCATTCCCTCTCATGCACTCTCTGCTTTTTGCCAGCCATTTGGAAAAGGAATTTGAGTCACACAAATGCGGCCATTATCTCCTTTCGAGGTCACCTATCAGTATCATTACGATGACCATCCATCTCAGACAAGCCAATGAACATCCTGTGTCTTTTCAAGCTCTGCTGCCACCCACTTACCCCCACCCCTGTCCCTCTTTTTCTGTGGTATTGTCCTACTCCTGGCAGACAGCACATCGCACTTGATGAACTTGGATCGAGCTAAAAAGTCTCTTTGAATGGGGGGATTTGTAGGAGGCCAAAGCTGAAGTGGCCCAGAAGAGAGAGACGTGCCTATGCCTTTGTTTCACAGGGCAGGACAGTGGAGGGCCAGAGAGAAGGGGGAGGGGAGAAATATAATAGATAGACTAACAGAGACACAGAGAGACGAATAGACAAACGCAGAGGGAGATTAAGAGAGAGAGAGAGAGAAAGAGTAACTAGCTCAGAGCAACTCATATTACATGGTTCATACTGCTGCAGTGAGTGTTGGCACGTGTGACAGGTCTAAGAGAAACCTTGTTACCTAGCCAAGCCTGAATATTTCTCCCTTATTCTCCATATATTCCTCTGGGTCTGACACTGTTGCGTTGGCTCCAACACACAAATAGCTCCTTTGTGTATCCTGCACTTACATAGGTTTTAATATAAAGGTCTGTGGCCATGGTTTGGTCATTCCACTGGCATATTCATCTGTGTCCACTATGGTGTTTGTACATGCTACCTGAACGATCTGATCTTATGCTGACATGATATGACAGACCTTATTTGACCAATCATAAACTGGATCAACAAGAAATGGAAACTCAAAGGCTTAAGACTTGGTTGCTTTGTAGGTTCCAGTTCATTTATATATCGGGGGATTTGGCGCCTTCTCTAGGGGAGCTTTATAGACTTCACATGGTTAACCTTTTGTTAAAAGATTGAGTGCTCCTACTCGCATTCCTTGACTGATGAAGAGCTATGCTTGTCACTTAAATATGTAAATATGTCAAAGAAGCTTGTGGCAGAACTTTGCCACTGGCCGCTGAGGTCAAATTGATTAATAAGGCAGTATCAGGCTGGCTGAAGTTCAAACACTCTCCTCTAAAATGTTCTCACTGCCTCCGGACTGTAATAACTGTGCTGTGACTCTAATGCTGTGTTCTCACTGCCTCCGGACTGTAATAACTGTGCTGTGACTCTAATGCTGTGTTCTCACTGCCTCCGGACTGTAATAACTGTGCTGTGACTCTAATGCTGTGTTCTCGCTGTCTCCGGACTGTAATAACTGTGCTGTGACTCTAATGATGTGTTCTCACTGTCTCCCGACTGTAATAACTGTGCTGTGACTCTAATGCTGTGTTCTCACTGCCTCAGGACTGTAATAACTGTGCTGTGACTCTAATGCTGTTTCATGTGTGCTGTGTTCTCCAGTGCCAGTCCATAGGAGTGAACCCTCTGTATGTGATGATCCCCTGCACCCTCAGTGCATCCTTCGCCTTCATGCTGCCCGTGGCCACGCCGCCCAACGCCATCGTGTTCTCCTACGGCTATCTGAAAGTGTCTGACATGGTGAGAGCCAGTGCGGTTACACCACGTCCCAGTGCACTGCTTCATGCTAGAGTCACAGACCAATTGATTGTAAACTAAAATATAAGGAATGAACTTAGGATAATCACATTTTGAATAACTAAAGGCAATATAGACAGGCCATCTGTTTTTATATCATGAGCTGTTGAAATACATGAATGTCTCTGACTTCACATGGCATAATTGTTTAAAATATTTTATACGTGGAAACAGTTACCTATGATATGGCTCTTTATCATGTATTTGTACTTACACATTTCAGTTGTAGCTCAAAAGCATTGCATTTTTGACTCAACAGGCCAGAACAGGGGTGGTGATGAACCTCATCGGCATCCTGTGTATAACCCTGTCCATTAACACCTGGGGCCGAGCCATGTTCACCCTGGACACTTTTCCAAGCTGGGCTAATGGCACTGAAGTCTGAGAGAGAGAGAGAGACAGAGAGAGAGACAGAGACAGAGACAGAGACAGAGCGAGAGAACACACCATCACCCCACTCTTTCGGTGACTCGTAGCTCCACAGCTCAGGGTTTGAGCCAACATGGCGGACGGCTGTTTAAAGAGTTTCACTGAGATTGCTGCTGGAGATGAGGGATTGCTTAATGCCTTCATACACTGTGTGCTACTGGGTGGTCCAATGATTCTGGCTAACGGTGTCCTTACAATGTATCAGCCACTGTTAACTACCCGTAGTGGCTTTTGACAGTAGCTTGACACACTTTTTGTGTTGTTGAGTCTCATTGTATAATACATAATGTACAAAGCCTTGAAGTAAATTGTTATAAAATGACTATTTATCAACATGAGTGTAGAAAAATATTTGTATTGTGTATACCTTAAGTAGAAATGCTCAGGATCATTTTAGGATGAGTTGATATTTTTTAGTTTTGATCAGTTTTTATTATGTACAGTAAAATATGTCTAATCTTATTTTGTTCTGACCTTTGATTAAACCAGTGCTTTCAGTGCCTCAATCAAGTTTTTTGTTAAACACTCTGCAGATCTTTTATTATATGCAGTTAGTGCTACGTTGCTGTCCAGGCCAGGCAGTGGATTTTCCATTGCAAAACAAAGCAAACTTGGCAGTGCATCTTATTCAGTATGCACCTGACCAAAGGTTATCTCCACTGTGGTCCGGAGAGAAATGTAGGTATATAGTTACCTATCATGTGCCAAGGTATGACTACCAAACCACATAGTAAGTGCACAGGTTCACTTCCTCGATTCCCTCCATTTTTACATGTTTACATGACTTAAAGTATTTAAAGATTGCACATACTACACCGAGTCTACATCATTATGTTTTCCATCAGCCATTCTCTTATCAATATGTCTGATGATGGGTCAGCTGAGTTTCAGTGCCTTGAGGTGAAATGCCTAGATACAGTATATGCTGAAACAGGGCAGACAGAGAGGCAAGGGACTCAGTCCCCTGTGCTGGTTTAGGTCTAGGTTCTGGCTGCAGAACCTTCAAGGATCTCATTCCAAAGACTTGCTTTTACAGAGTCTGTTCTACAGCCTAAGCTGACAGAACAAGAGTGAGATTGCTTTTACAGAGTCTGTTCTACAGCCTAAGCTGACAGAACAAGAGTGAGATTGCTTTTACAGAGTCTGTTCTACAGCCTAAGCTGACAGAACAAGAGTGAGATTGCTTTTACAGAGTCTGTTCTACAGCCTAAGCTGACAGAACAAGAGTGAGATTGCTTTTACAGAGTCTGTTCTACAGCCTAAGCTGACAGAACAAGAGTGAGATTGCTTTTACAGAGTCTGTTCCACAGCCTAAGCTGACAGAACAAGAGTGAGATTGCTTTTACAGAGTCTGTTCTACAGCCTAAGCTGACAGAACAAGAGTGAGATTGCTTTTACAGAGTCTGTTCTACAGCCTAAGCTGACAGAACAAGAGTGAGATTGCTTTTACAGAGTCTGTTCCACAGCCTAAACTGACAGAACAAGAGTGAGATTGCTTTTACAGAGTCTGTTCTACAGCCTAAGCTGACAGAACAAGAGTGAGATTGCTTTTACAGAGTCTGTTCTACAGCCTAAGCTGACAGAACAAGAGTGAGATTGCATGACATGAACAATCAAATTATTAACCACTGCTTCACCCCAACAACAAGCTATTTCATATCAGGTCTGTTAATGATAATAATTTTAAATAATATATGTTGATAATATGAATAACTTATTAGACATTTTACTCAAAGAGCTAAAATGATCTACTAACGTGCGTAACTTCTGCAAAACTGTCTTTGCTATGCTATGTCAGATGTTAGGGAAACACATGATATCAGGAATGGTAATTACTATGCTTCCATCTACTGTTCATTATGGGAACTACCTGCTGTGTGTGGGGCTCAAACCAAACGCTTCTGTCTTACCCTTAGTTATCGCAATAAACAACATTTAAGAAGTTAAGAACACCTGAGGAAAGTTAAACTTCCCATTTGATATGGGGTCTTCAACACATATATTCAACTCAGCTCGTTGGTCATAATGAGACCAGTCAGGGATCAACGGGCAAGTGTATCTAAAAATGTGCCTTATTTGGTGCTTTATAGTGTCCATTATATGGTTATTCATGTTCATTCATGGTGGGAAATCAGCTATTCTTTCCCACACTCCTTTGAACATTTTTTGTAAGTGATGGTGGCTGGTGCAAACAGAAAACACCTGGACCATCGCTGGGCATGTTCAATCTGAAAACAGTGTGCACAGGCCCCGAGGCACTTCACCTTTGGAGGCCGTCCCCATAACAACAGTATAGGAGACGGCCACACCGTGTTCTCATCATGTAATAAAGCCTTTAATCATTTTCACATGATCTAAACTATCCAATGTAGGCTATTTAAAGTCATTTTGTTGTTAACAATAATAATCCTTTGCAGCTTTTAGGTTTTTTTTTTTGGTCGTGTGTAATGTGTCAGTGTTTGTTGAAAACAGTACGATAGCAACCTAACATTAGCGCAGCAAAAATGGAAGTTTAGCCAAGTATCAGGAGATTCCTAGCAAGAATGGTGAAAAGTTGTGTTGTCAGTTGTAAGACTAATAAGACACAAAAGAAAGACTTCATTTAAAATACCTTTACTTTACTGAAAGTTTTCCTTTTACAGAATGGACTTTTAGCTACCAATCTCTAATACATCTAAGTAATATGCTAATTAAAAAACTCTTTTAAGGTATCTTTAATGTTTGTAAGGTTTCTCTAAACATTCTATCTGAGCTTTCAAACATGTCAAACATTCCTTGCAGTAAAGCAGCCTTCAGTGCGTTCATCACTATCATTAGTGGAATGAAAAAAATGTGTTATGCCAATGTGACTATGAATATGAAAAATTCTGAGGCCCCTGGAATTCTGAGACTTGGAAAGCCCCACAATATTAAAAAGGCAGTGTGCTCAATGGATCCAGCTAAAGTAATTTACAAATGCAGGATAAGAATACAAAGTTTTACAAAAATTAAACGCGTATAAATCGATTTCATCAGTCTCCAAAAGTTATTCGAAAAGAACGCCAAGCATAGCATTCTCAGCTGCCACACAGCAGGGTGTTCAACGCGTGGTTCAATGCACCACTGTTTTACGGCTTGTTAAACGTTTTGCTGCTTTTTGTCATGGCAGAACGTGCACCTGGTCTTAGATTAAAATATCATCATTATCAATATCAAATAAAACACCTACACATATGCTTTGGTGACTAGGGTTACTAGTCTGATTTCCGACCGAATACGAATCACTGATCTGGGCTATATGGAAAGAAACATAATTATTGGTGATGTGACGTGACCACATTTGCTCACTCTTTTGCAGTAGCACTCCTCTCCAACAGGGGGCAATGTTATAAAGTAACCTGGATACGACTGGGACCATAGACATAAATGTTACAACCACAAAGGAAGAACCCGTTTACTCTAGAAGTTTTGTGAAAATACCGACAATGAGCAACAGTACTCGGCGGAAAGCGTCAAAGTCCGCTTCAAAGTTTTACATGGCATATGCCTGTTGTTCTGCAAATTACTGTAGATACATAAACATACTGCATATTGCATTTGCGAATTTTGTCATTTTAGCAGATTCATCTTGCAAATAACCCTGGAATGAGATGGTAGATACAACATTTAGTTTTTCGTTACTTATTTATCATTCATTCTCCATTAAATCTATTATACGGAATAGTATACAGAAATGCATACGTGCAATGTTTATTTACAACAGTGGCGGATGGTGAACACATGAATAAGCTAAAATTACATTACATACATACATTCCTTTTTTCAGGATACAGCACCACACGTGGTATTAAATAGAAGCAAACACTCTTTGACTTTGAGACCTTTGCCTCCATATCAGTTAGGAACACATAGGGGAGGGCACTGTACATGCCCTTGTACCTACAAAAGGGATTCAAAATCTGAATCATAAATACAATTATTGCCAAGTAGGTTTACACATTCAAAGAATTTGTCTTGGTTGCGTGGTACAAATAGGTTACATGTACAAAGGGGGACAAGACAGTCATATTTTGTATTCATACTCTGCTAAGCCTTCTTTGTTGGGCTCAATTGGTGGCAGTATCTGTAAAAAAGACAAATAAAGTAATGCTGAAAGAGTCAGAGAGAAAAAAAACCTGATCATTTTGTTTGTCTACAAAGGCAATTCATGCTGGGACTTACCATGCCCTGGTACCTACAAAGAGATGCAGGCCTAAATATATTTCCTTAAAGTACTTGTTATAAGGATTTAATTTCACCCCAAAATCAAGGATGCGCAATATTTAGTTTTCTCAGCCAAACAATTTGAAGTTCATCAGTAAACGATTTGTGGAGGCCTAGTGCAACGACCTGGCTGGGGCTTACCATGCCCTGGTTTCTACAAAGGCGATTCAGGTGTCAATATCTATATATTTCCCTAAAGTACTTGTCACCATTTTTTCATTCCACCCCCATATCAAGGATGCACACTTTGTTGTTTTCTCAGTCACACAATTTGAAGTTCATCAGCGCAATTATTGCAGACCAGTTCTATGTATTCAATGCATTCTCAGTCTCAGGCAGGTGGAGTGACTCATGTAGATGTTCAAACACCTTTTCTCTTGTTGTAGATACATTTTAGATTTGTTATTTCCCAGAGGAGAAAGGCATTTTTTTCTCAGCTAAACAACACTGGTTTTCTTAAAAAGGCATTCCAAACTTTTTTCCATTTAGGTTTGTATTTTCCCACCGTTACGTTTATTGTACATTTGCTAGCACATACAGTTCGTTAAATGAGCATGTTTTCATTTTTCGTCCGTGTATAATTTGAAACTAATCAATAACTTTTGACTTTTATTTAGAAAAAATGACGAATGGCGGCCATATTGAAATGTTCGGTATCGTCGCTGGCTTCACGCTACTGACGGGATTCGATTTTTCCTTGCAGATCCTGAAACAGTTACAAAAGTTGTCCTGGCCTTTATGCCACTCTGAACAAAATGTAGAAACTGATCCTGAATCAAGCTTAGAGCACGCTAACGTCGATGGATACGTCAATGTAAACTGAAATACGGCAAACACAAAATGCAGTGTCCATGCTATTGTGAAGACAAAGTACGTTTAGATAATCGCGTGGATTCATAATTTTGGCTCTACTGTTACCTCGATAGTTTTACTAGACTTAAAAGGTTACAGCACTACATGCCAAGCATTGTAAACTTACTTGGCTGACGTTTATAGTGGAACTGGCGTGATGGAAACAGGTAAATATTGAAGAAGCTAACATTACCTACGCTAACGTTATAGTACTAGCTTGCCTGTGTTAGCTCTACATTAAAGTGAACTGAACTAACATTATCTTGATTATCTTAGCTATACTAAGTAACGTTAACCTTTGTTGGAAAGACACTGTTGTGACGTTATGTTATCTAAGTGATCTAGCTAGATGATTTAGATAAGAAAGCTATTTCTAGCCAGCTAACGTTAGTTCTATTAAGTTACATTACCATCTTACAGTAGGCATAAAGCTCAATTTAAGGCAAGGCAATAGGTTCATACTTTATTGTAGCAGACACCAACATCTTGCAATGTTGGGAGATCATGATCAGTGTGATGGTAGTAATCACAAACACAGTTGCTTATTGTTGTTAGATTTAGCGAAGGCTACTTCAGCAGTAATCAGTTGTTGATGACTTGTTTCCTTTCGGTCAACAGAGGAGCAAGCGAGGAACCGTTTCCAGTTGGAGTTGGAATTCGTTCAGTGTTTGGCAAATCCAAATTATCTTAATTGTAAGTAACTAAATGGCACTTATCTATGTCTGTGAGATGACTTGACTTGTCAGCAACTTGGGGCTTACTGCCAGACTGACATGGTATGGTCATTCATTTAGCAAGCTACTGTCAGTTCACTATCAATTACTATCATTAAAGGAACTATCTGCAATTCTAATCCCATATACCTTTTGTCAAATTCAGCAAATTAACGTACACAATAATATTGGGTCAATGTGTTTTTGTATGTGACCTGTATACTGACTCATTGTCTGAATGTTCTTGCCACAGTTCTCGCTCAGAGAGGTTACTTCAGGGAAAAACCCTTTGTGAACTACTTAAAGTACCTGCTCTACTGGAAGGAACCTGAATATGCCAAATTTCTGAAGTAAGTCATTTATTGTTAAGAGATATTTAAAATTGAGATCTGTGGATTACTGAAATCAAGTTTCCAACCAACACACTTGTAGAGAGCCTAACCTCTGTGATACATTGGTATTTAAAGCCTGCGATGGCATTTATTCAGCTGTGTGTTGTGATTCGACTACTGTACTAATGCTTTCCTTGGTGGAGTTTCTTTACTTCGATGAGGTTAATATTTGGAATGTTTGGAGGTTAGTGCAGAGAGTAAGGACCAGAGATGGGGTTAGGTCACTGTATTGTTGTAAATTGTGCACAGATTTGATGGCTTATGTTCACCTGTATTGCAAAAAAAAATGAATGTATTAGTGAATTGATTGCTGCATTGATGAAGCTTCTTTATTTTTTCATGACCCCCTGCAGATACCCCCACTGCCTGCACACGCTGGAGCTGCTTCAGTACGAGCACTTCCGCAAGGAGCTGGTGAACGCACAGTGCACCAAGTTCATCGACGAGCAGCAACTCCTCCACTGGCAGCACTACGCTCGCAAGCGCACACGGCTCCAGCAGGCCCTGGTGGAGCAGCAGCATCAGGCCCAGCAGCAGCAGCTCCCACACAGCAACGCCGTGGCCAAGTGAGGAGAGAGAGAGAGACAGCCCTTACTCCAGCAGCAGGATAGGGAGTGGTAAAGACCTGGGAGGATGGAGAGAAGAATGAGAGAGAGAGAGAGAGAGCGATAGATAGATAGATAGATAGATAAACAGCCCACCTTTACTCCAGCAGGGCAAGGGGATGGAGGGATAGAGACAGGAAGAATGAGGGAGGGAGAGAAAGAGATATACAGACTTACTAACAGTCTCCTGAAGACACACTCCCTGGAGAAAACAAATTCAGTGCAAGCGGGATGGTATTTGCTAGCCTTAATGTTCATGTGAAGTCTCCCCAACGCCAGCATGGAAGGAGAGAATGGAGAGAAGGGGAAAGAACGGAAGAGCGAGGGATGTTCCGACAGTGGATGGAGGCTTACGCTGTGGATAGATGTTTCCGTGGCATTGTTCACAGTGCATTTTTTCTTCCACATGAGATCTTGTACACAACCAACACCAAAATACTTTTAAAAATATGAGAGTCTGGGTGAAGTGCACCGATTCCGGATGAATCTTGGAATTTGTCCCAGATGGGAGAGCCCATCCCGGAAATAAGTGCTCCGATGAGTTAATTTGTGGTATGCAAGATGTCTGCCAACGTGGAACAAAGCAGTCATCAGTTGGCGGTAGTTTTTTTTCATCACCATTTTGTTTGCCCTCCTCAGGTTTTTAGTAATTGTGTAAATGTCCTGACTAATGATGATTAGTATATGGGGTAACAACTTTTGTCAACTTATTAAAAATATTTTGCATATCAAATGAATGTTTTCTTTTTTTCATGTTATAGAAAACCCCTAATAAGTCAGGATGTTATTCCAAGATTTTATTATTTCTGAAAACAAAGTGAACAAATAAATGTAGCAATAGTGGCATTGTTACATGCATTAAGCTTGGCATAGTGTTAGAAATCAAACACAGTTCCTGCCATTAGCGTAATATATTTTCATCAGATCAATGTGCCTTAAACTGCTCCTGTTATTGAATAATTTACATTTTTAAAAATCTTAAAATGCTGGATGCTAATGGAACATACGTAAACAAGTGATATCACCGTAGCTGATGGGTTAACTACTGTATGTAACTGAGGAATCTCTCAGCTCATCTTGTTGATCCTTGGCAGCTAGTTCAGATTCTTTGGGCTATCTAATTAACCTCACCACTGATAAAAAACAGCAGGGAAATAGGAACCATTGACGGTATATAGAGACATAAACGGACAAACAGCAATTGATAGGAACAAAAATACAAGGGGGAACAAAGAGTTACTTCTGCAGTGACTGGCTGGTGAGCTACACTGGCACTGAGAGAAGACTTAGCTTAGCATACCTAGCTTTAGTAGGCTTGGTTGGATTTTGGTTTGCTAGTTCTGTCTTTGCCCTCTGGTGTGGGCATTCAGCGGTTGGGTCCTCTAAAAACGGCTCCCTCTGCTGACTGTAGATGATTCTCATCTGTATAGATAGAGGGCTGTAATTAGTTCATTTCCAAATTGAACTGCATATACAGGTGCATCTCAATAAATTAGAATATCATCAAAAAGTTGATTTATTTCAGTAATTTGATTAAAAAAGTGAAACATATATTATATAGATTCATTACACACAGACTGATATATTTCAACTGTTTATTTCTTTTAATTTTAATGATTATAACTGACAGCTAATGAAACCCCCAAATTCAGTATCTCAGAAAATTAGAATATTGTGAAAAAGTTCAATATTGAAGACTCATGGTGTCTCACTCTAATCAGCTAATTAACTCAAAACACCTTCAAAGGTGTCCTGAGCCTTTAAATGGTCTCTCAGTCTGGTTCAGTAGGCTACACAAACTTGGGGATGACTGCTGACTTGACAGTTGTCCAGAAGACGATCATTGACACCATGCACAAGGAGGGTAAGACACAAAAGGTCATTGCTAAAGAAGCTGGCTGTTCACAGAGTGCTGTATCCAAGCAGAACTTTTGGAAAGTTGAATGGAAGGAAAAAATGTGGTAGAAAAAGGTGCACAAGCAACAGGGATAACCGCAGCCTTGAGAGGATTGTGAAACGAAGCCCATTCAAGAATTTGGGGGAGATTCACAAGGAGTGGACTGCAGCTGGAGTCAGTGCTTCAGAGCCACCACACACAGACGTGTCCAGGACACGGGCTTCAACTGTCGCATTCCTTTTTTTTTTTTTTTTTAGATTTATTTTTGGGCTTTTTGTGCTTTTAATCGATATTGCAGTGAAGAGTGGGACAGGAAATGAGAGGGAGAAGAGCTGGGGAGTGGACAGGAGAAATGACATCGGGCTGGATTCGAACCCGTGTCCTCCAAGCCCGAATGTGGTCGGGGCTACTGCTTGCGCCACAGTGCCCCCCAACGGTCGCATTCCTTGTGTCAAGCCATTCTTGAACCAGAGACAACATCAGAGGCATCTTACCTGGGATAAGGACAAAAAGGACTGGACTGTTGCTCAGTGGTCCAAAGTTCTCTTCTCAGATGAAAGTACATTTTGCATTTCCTTTGAAAATCAAGGTCCCCGAGTCTGGAGGAAGAGAGGAGAGGCACAGAATCCAAGTTGCTTGAGGTCCAGTGTAAAGTTTCCACAGTCAGTGATGGTTTGGGGTGCCATGTCATCTGCTGGTGTTGGTCAACTGTGTTTTCTCAGGTCCAAGGTCAGCGCAGCGGTCTACCAGGAAGTTTTAGAGCACTTCATGCTTCCCTCTGCTGACCAGCTTTATGGAGATGCGGATTTAATTTACCACCAGGACTTGGCACCTGCACACACTGCCAAAGGTACCAGTACCTGGTTTAAGGACCATGGTATCCCTGTGCTTGATTGGCCAGCAAACTCGCCTGGCCTAAAACCCATAGAGAATCTATGGGGTATTGTGAAGAGGAAGATGCGAGACACCAGACCCAACAACGCAGAAGAGCTGAAGGCCGCTATCAGAGCAACCTGGGCTTCCATAACACCTCAGCAGTGCCACAGACTGATCGCCTCCATGCCACGCCGCATTGCTGCAGTAATTCATGCAAAAGGAGCCCAGACCAAGTATTGAGTGCTGTACATGTTCATACTTTTCAGTAGACCAACATTTCTGCGTCAAAAATCCTTTTTTTTATTGGTCTTAAGTAATATTCTAATTGTCTGAGATACTGAATTTTGAGTTTTCTTTAGCTGTCACTTAGAACCATTAAAATAAATAAACACTTGAAATATATCAGTCTGTGTGTAATGAATCTATATAATATATGAGTTTCACTTTTTTTATCGAATTACTGAAATAAATCAACTTTTTGATGATATTCTAATTTATTGAGATGCACCTGTATATCCTGTCAGGATGGTCTTGGTGTACTAGTGAGGAAGACATTTTAAGACATCAACCTATGTTGATTCTCTGGAACTTCAATTCTAATATAAAACAGTCTTTTGCTGATCTCTAGAGCAGCACTGTTTAAAAACTATACACAAATAAGTTGTTGGGGATCTGGTTGTGATCAACATAATGATAGTTCAGAATATATTAGTCTTCTGAACATAGGTATTTAGGATAAGAAAATGAGTTTATTGCTTCATTAGTTACATTAAATCACTAATGAAAACCTTATGTTAAAACAGCCTTCTGTAGACGCTTTACAGCATATTATTTCTATATGCAATTGAACATGTTTGACATTTAATGTGTGTGTTATTATAGACTAGTTGTAGGAACTTTGTAAATTCCACTTTCATCAGGTGAGATGGAATGACATTATACTCAATAGTAGCAACAACATGCAGTTCACTTTTAATTGCAGTTCAGATTTGACAACATAAAAGACAAAACATTACAGAATGTGGCCTATGCAATGAAATGTGCAGAAGGGAAAAAAAGGGTTTGGTAAAGTTGTCACATGAAGTGATGGAGATAATTTGCAAACACTGTTAATTACTTAAGAATGTATGAATCATGTGCTTATGAAATGGCTTTTCTGTGTGTGTGTGTGTAACTTAGAATATTAGGTGCCACTTAGTCTGTATATGTACAAGAGCATGTTTAGACCAGAAGTGATAAGAAGGGTCGAACTGTGCTTCTTCCAACCTTGCAAAACTTCCATCCTTGCCTCGGACGTCAGAAATCCACCACGTGGTTATCCCTGTTGAACGCTCAACTTCTGTCTATATAAACCTTGTGCGATGTGTTTATCATTGCTTCACTTTCAGCCTTGTGCTGGGAGTGAGCCCGATTGCAATTGTTGTCTGTCTAATAAATATACTTATATGCAGCTCCGGAGTCCTGAGGTAACTGTGGTATATTGGATCGAGCACTCGGTGCTCGATTGTGTTTGACTGTCACTACTACGGAGTTCTGTGATAGTTTGGTCAGGCCTGGCAGTTGAGAGATTCGCCCGCCAGTAAAATATTTAACTTGTGCTGCATTCTCGTCTCCGTGCATTTGTATCTAACAGTGATTTAGATAACCCACGAATAGTATATAACTATAACAGTAATTATACATAGAGCATAAAGCCACAACATGGTGTCAGAAGACGGAGTTACGGAATAATTCGAGGACGGTATTTTAAAAGTTAAAAAAAAAAAAAAAGTGCTAGCACGTGCGAACATGGAGCAGTTCAAGCCACCACCACCGTTGATACTTACCGGGAATATAGCTGAAAACTGGAGAAGATGGGAACAGCGTTTCCAGCTGTATATGACCGCTTCAGGTGCGTTGGATAAGGAAGAGACGGTTAAAATAGCCATTCTGCTCCACACTGTCGGCGAGGAGGCGCTATCAATCAATCAATTCAATTTTATATAGCGCTTCTCTATATACCCGAAGTCGCTTTACAGAGTCCAGAGTCCAGTAGTCATACACACACAGTCATACCGGTGGTGGTAAGCTACCTCAGTAGCCACAGCTGCCCTGGGGCAGACTGACAGAAGCGTGGCTGCCAATCAGCGCCAACGGCCCCTCCGACCACCACCAACATTCATTCATATTCACACAATGCAATGCATGTCTTTATGATGGTGGGGGAAACCGGAGTACCCGGAGTAAACCCACGCAGGCACGGGGAGAACATGCAAACTCCACACAGAAAGGACCTGGAACGACCTGGAAGGACCGGGATGCGAACCCAGTGCCTTCTTGCTGTGAGGCGACAGTGCTAACCACTGAGCCACCGTGCTGCCCAGACTATATAGACTAGCGCTAGAAGTGTATAACACACTCACCATCATCCCAGATGGAGATGAAGAAACAATGGAGGAAGTTCTCCAAGCCTTCACGGACTACTGCAGCCCTCAAAAGAACGTGGTTTTCGAACGCCATCAATTCTGGTCACACGCGATGTTAGCAGGAATATCGGTGGACAGATTCATCACAGAGCTACGCCAGAAGAGCAAAGACTGTGAGTTTGGCAGAAATGAAGATGACATGATTAGGGATAAATTAGTGTTTAGCATAAACGATATTTGTCTGAAAGAGAAACTGTTGCGTGATAATGCGCTCACTTTGCGCAGAGCCATGGACACATGCAGATCAGCAGAGCTCGTTAAGTCACAAATACAAGCGATGCAGACGTCACAGGTTGTCCAAGACACCTCAGTAGATGCTTTAAGGTAGTGGTTCCCAAACTTTTTACAGTCGCGTACCCCTTCAGACATTCAATCTCCATCTGCGTACCCCCTCGTTTTTTTTTTCATGTTTGTAACCGCCGCCGCCCCCTTCCCCCGCGCATATACAGCCTATAACACTTGAAACTGTGAAATTATCAGGGATTTCAGGACTCGGATGGAAGTTTAAATCAAATCAAACTGTTTTATTAACAATACAACCAGGTAAAGGGAAATGATAAACAAACAAGGAGGTCGAACTAACTCACTCAGGGGTTTAACGGGAATAACTATAACAAGGCAAAAACAGGCAAAACAGATGAAAACCAAGATACTCAGCGTCAAACGCCGGAAGAACACAAACGAACTTAAATAACATAAACATAAATAAAATTCAGTGTGCAGAAGTGTGTGCGTTGAATTTGAAAAGGGGGGCATGGCCGGAGCGGAGTTCAGCCAGAAATAATCACCACAGGTTAATGAGACGGGTGTGTCTGACAGGATGCACATAATTTTGCAATGTCTGGCTGAATTGGAGAAAGCTTTAATCTCAAATCGTCTTCTACAGACAGTCTATGCCTGTATTTGGTTTTCATGCTCGTCAGAGCTGAGAACCCACACTCACATAAATATGTCGTGGCAAAGGGCATTAAAGTCTTGACAGCGCGTTTGGCCAAGTGCAGGTTACTCTGTGCACAATCCTATCCAGAAATCTGGCAGAGGCTTCTGGTTGAATTCAATTTTAAGGGATCCACTTGTTGCCACTTCACTGAGGCTCTCCTGTTCAGATGTCGGTAAGGAAGCAGGCACAGCAGAAAAGGGATAACGAATCCAACTGTCCGAGTCGTCAGTTTCGGGGAAGTACCTGCGTAGTTGTGCAGCCAGCTCACTGAGGTGCATTGTAATGTCGCGTTTGACACTGTCTGTCACACCGAGGTGATTTTCAGACAAAAAATCATGCAACGACGGAAAGACCTCTGTTTGGTTTTTGTTCATGCAGTCTTCCCAGAGCTTCGACTTCTTTATCATGGCTTCAATTTTGTCTCGTACATTGAATACGGTTGCGGAGAGCCCCTGTAATCCGAAATTAAGATCATTCAGACGAGAAAAAATATCACCCAGATAAGCTAGTCGAATAATGTGAAAGGTGAAAATTGTGGTCAATAAAGAACATTTTAAGCTCATCTTTCAATTCAAAGAAACGTGTCAATACTTTGCCCCTTGACAACCAGCGCACGTCCGTGTGCAGTAAGAGCGTCGTATGGTCGCTGCCCATTTCACTGCATAATGCAGTAAATATGCGAGAGTTCAGGGGCCTGGCTTTAACAAAGTTCACCAATTTTACTGTCGTGTCCAAAACTTCCTTTAAGCTGACAGGCCTTCCCTTGGCAGCAAGAGCTTCTCGGTGGATGCTGCAGTGTACCCAAGTGGCGTTGGGTGCAACTGCTTGCAGGCGCGTTACCACTCCACTATGTCTCCCCGTCATGGCCTTTGCGCCATCTGTACAGATGCCAACGCAGTTTGACCAAATTAGTCCATTCGATCTTACGAAGGTGTCCAGCATTCTGAAAATGTCCTCCCCAGTTGACCTTGTTTCCAGTGGTTTACAGAAGAGCATGTCCTCCTTAATTGACCCTTCGTGAATGTACCGGACATATACCAGGAGCTGTGCCAGGACGGCTACGTCTGTTGACTCATCCAGCCGTAGTGCATAAACGTCACTGGCTCGTGTGTGAAGTAGTAGTTGTTTTGAAACGTCCTCTGCCATGTCACTGATACGCCGTGAAACCGTGTTGTTAGATGAAGGCATTGTCTGTGTCGTATTTTTTGCCTTTTCCCCCAGCATTGCTCCAACCATATTCGCGGCAGCAGGGAGAATTAAGTCCTCCACAATAGTGTGGGGCTTGCCAGTCTTAGCCACTCGGTAGCTCACCATATAGGACGCTTCTAGCCCCTTCCTATTAACAGTATCTGTTTCCCTTAAACAACTTTTACTGGTCGAAAGTCCTCTCAATTCCTGTTCAAAAAACTCCCGTGGTTTATTTTTCAAGTGAGAATGGTTGGTTTCCAAATGTCTGCGCAAAAGTGAAGGTTTCATCGAGTTGTGAGATAGTACTTTTGCACATATAACACACTGTGGCTGAGTTGACGAACCAGTACCGATTCAAGTGAACCCCAAAGCAATGTAGTTCTCATCGTATTTGCGTCTTTTTGATGATGTTTCTCTGTGCTTTCTCATGTCAGGAGGTCGAATCTCTGCATCAGACTCACTGTCACTGTCAGTGGCCATACTAGTAGATTGGCTAGCAACAGATGCACTGCTGCTTGCACCCTGATCCATGAACTCGTAAGAGCAACCTGGGTTGCTGTCACCGGCAGGCTCATCCTCGGTTGTTGGCCTACTGGTAGAAGCCGATGGTGTCTCTCTGGACGGGGGATTAGGCCTAGCTCTTTTCAACCACTTGTCCATTGTAAAATAGGGGGATATCTGAGTGAAATGATATGAATAACAAGACATACAGATATTAACAATAATGGATATAGTATATACACGATGAATATTACGGCTATGATTTGAATAATCTGTCCCTTTAATACCGTGCCGTGTAACGGTGAACATTCCGTCATCAACAGTGACTGTAGCAGTAACAGAGTGAAACAGAAATGCTACAGATGATAATGATAAATGTAACTAACAGATACTTTCTACAATGATACAGAGATACTAAATCGCTAAATCACACATATATACACACACACTCACATTAATGCCGCACGGCAAGGACAAAAGTGAATGGCTCCTCTGAATGTGAATTGTCCGATGTACTTCTTAACGCTTCTCTCCAGCTTCTCTTAACCCTCGACTGGCCAGATGTGGATCAGACTTATATAGGGCAACCGGGAAACCGGCTTGGGGTGGCCAAATGGTCAGTGAGTTTCCACTGTGCACGACCCCCAATGAACCCTGGGATCAACTGATAGGGTGACCTCTATATGGTCCCGAGGTGTGAGTGGCCTGCGCAACGGGGTTCACAGCTCAGCTGGACGTCGCTGGTAGAAGCAGCCCTTTTGAACAACAATGATCTTGCAGCAATCGGAACGAGCTCCCCCTTCCCTACACAGGTCATCATCAAAGTAAAATTCTGATGAGGGAGCTAACCACCGTGTCAATTTGTGTGTGTCAATTTAATTTCTTTTAATTATATATATAGATATATTTTATTTATTTATTTATTTTTTTTACTTTAAAAAAAGCAAATCAAAATTTCTCGCCGCGTACCCCCTGAACGACTTTGCGTACCCCTCGCAAACCCCAGTTTGGGAACCGATGCTTTAAGGAAAGCAACAGGGCAAACGCGCTAGCAGACCTTGTTTCGAGGATCGTCAAAGAGCTGAAGGCGCGCCGACATGTCAGAGCAACTGAGCAGGTCAAACAGTTCTTCATTGTAGATCTCGAGCAAGGACACCTTGACGGAAAACTCAATCCCACTAGCAGTCAGCTTCTCGAAGATCTGATGCAGAGTACGTGGAATAATCCCAGGAAGAGGATCCTGACAGAGAAGGACACATCACAAGATGTCAGTTGTAAATCGGCTTCTTGCTCCAGTATTAACAACTTTGAACTGGCTTCAGTCTTCAGACGGAGTTTGAGGTTTCTCTACCTCCTCCCATGTGAACTCTTCATCAGGAGATCTCTCCCCCTCCATCGTGAAGGTTTTTCCTGTACCAGTTTTTTGACCATAGCTGAGAATGAATGGACAAACTGTTCAGTCATGTAGAGATAGAGTGCAACTCACTGCTGAGGGGGTTGTCTGATTAACAAGTTATTAGGTTTGACTAATGAAAACGGGGACTCAAGTAGGTTGAATCACATGGGAAACTTAAGTGTTCTATGTGGAAGTCTGTACCGAGATATGACATAAAAAACATAATGCGACTTACGCGAAAACGGTACAATTGTAGCCCAATATCACTTCGTCTAAAATAGGACACACGACACTTCTGTAAACATCAATCTGCTTTGCCGACGGTCCAAACACCTAAACACCAACATGGAACAACAGGTTAAAATGAGAAAAATATATATGCATGTGCAAATTGTCTTTCAGCATTCGTATTCTAAAACTGTTACCATGTCAAATGTGTAGGTCTTCCTGGCACTTTTGTCTGCAAAACCTCCAGTTCGAACAGCTACTTCTTTTCTGTTATGGTCGCAATCGATAACTCCATGTGAGCCAGTCTTGCGCTCCGATGCGTTGAAAGGCCTGTAAAAACATGGTAATGTAGATGCATTGCTACCCATATAATTTTGACCAAATAAATAGTCTGAGAAACTTACCTGCATCGTACAACCACTTGGTTGTTTTTGCCCTTTTCGGCCCGTTTGCTACAACCCACTAGCGAACTCATTGTTAAAGAGCGCCTAGTATTATCCAGTTTCACGTGTCAAATGAACAAAAAAGTGAATTCGTGAGACCGGTACTTGCACCGGAATTGTAAGGTACCTAAGTACGCCCAAATTAGTGGTGTAAATAGATGACTGACAGATGCTTCCCGGTCCCGTTAATTTACGGAGGAATGCTGATCAACTGTATCCAAGCGCCGTATTTGTTCGCTTCCGCAAAAAGATAACGTTCAACTAAGCACAAACAGCAGACAGCTGTTTAAAATAGTGTTCTGATTAACTTCTTCTTCTTCTTCTGTAGAGTTTTATGGCGGTTTACAAGCTACGTGTATTACCGCCATCTACTGGACTGAGGTGCAGTTCATTGGGGATCTTTAAAGAAGTTCTGATTAACTGTATCCAAGCGCCGTATTTGTTCGCTTCCGCAAAAGAAAACCGTTTAACTAAGCACAAACAGCAGACAGCTGTTTAAAATAATGCTCTTCAACCAAAGCGCCAATCAATT
Source organism: Clupea harengus (assembly GCF_900700415.2). Taxonomy (NCBI): domain Eukaryota; kingdom Metazoa; phylum Chordata; class Actinopteri; order Clupeiformes; family Clupeidae; genus Clupea; species Clupea harengus. The sequence goes on from NC_045159.1 coordinate 27,901,938, forward strand.
AAACGTATCATGTTGTTACGTTCTCCTGCCTTAGGGGTCGCTGTTTGACCTTATTTCTGTGTCTGTTACTTTGCCTATACTTTAATTGTGTGCAGGTGTTGCCTGTCAGCCGTGGGCGGAGCCCGATATGTTTTAAGGCCGGGATCGCCGACCAGAAGGTCTCTCCTTCAACTGCGTGCTGCCACGCTATTCGGGCCTCCCTCGTCGTTCTACTTCGTTAACTAAATTCTCTGTTCTATATCGCCTTTTTGTTTATTAAAACCCCCTAGACACGAGCCCATTCTGTCTTGTGCTTCATTTGTTGCATATCAGAGCACCTGGTTTGTAACACATGTATACTGAAACGTGATTGGCCGAGAACTAGTGATGGGCAAATTAAGCTTTGGTGAAGCACTGAACTAGCCTGGATGCCAGACGAACTTAGCCCCGCCCACAAAATTTTAGGTTGGGAAGTTCGGTCTGGTGTCGCTGTCGCTACACGATGGTAGTCCTTTGGGGGATAGTAGTCCCTCACATTGCGCATGCTCAGACACAAACGGTTTACGGCATAAGGCTCAACATCAACATCAACATATCTGGCTTGTCTTAACGCATAATGTGGGTATATTTAATTATGTTGTAAACGGCTAACAGCATAAGGCTCTACGTCAATATATGAAACGAAACTGGGGAGAGACTTTTTGATCCTCCACCTCATCTGTTTTGTCCACTGTGACATCTTCTTTGTTTTTCAATAAATGGTCATGTTTTCAAAAAACTGGCTTTCGTTGCTTTTCTCCATGATTGAAAACGGATCTGTCGTTGTGACGCATGCGCGCGCGGGTTCGCTGTCGACAGCAGTTGACAGTGTCGCAAAATGACGCATGCGCAATGTGAGGGACTACGATCCCCCAAAGGACTACCTGTCGCTACACAACGGTAGTCCTTTGGGGGATCGTAGTCCCTCACATTGCGCATGCGTCATTTTGCGACACTGTCGACTGCTGTCGACAGCGAAGCCGCGCGCGCATGCGTCACAACGACAGATTCGGTTTTTTTTTTTGACGTAGAGCCTTATGCTGTTAGCCGTTTACAACATAATTAAATATAACATTAAATATACCCACATTATGCGTTAAGACAAGCCCCATATGTTGACGTTTAAACCGTTTACAACATTATTAAATATTACGTTAAATAAACCTACATTATGCTATAAGACAAGCCAGATATGTTGATGTTGATCCTTATGCCGTAAACCGTTTGTGTCTGAGCATGCGCAATGTGAGGGACTACGATCCCCCAAAGGACTACCATTGTGTAGCGACACTACCATCGTTAGTGATGGCAGCCTGACACTGAAGCGCCGGAACGTGCTTCATACCTTAAACTACACCAACCATAAAACCACTGCTTCGAAGGTTGCTTTGGTACGGAAAAATCACGTGACATATTACGTGCGAAACAGCAACTGCTTCTTTCTCTGAATGAACCAGCTGAGTGGTTCACAGCGCCACGCACGAAACAGTCAGTTGCCTCGTTTTGAGTCTGAATTGTAGCGCCTTCAAAGCATAAAAACTTCCGCGCACAACATTGCGTTTGGTTCGTAGTAGCCTATCTCATTCTGTGACAGTCATTACGTTCGTATTGATTTATCATCATTATGAAAGCATCTAGGAAGAGAGGTCGTTCTGACATGTGGGAACACTTTATTCTGATCGCTCATGATAAGGTGCGCTGGCTGTTAAATATTTAGGCTATAGGAAATGTAGACTATATCAACAGCCTCAGTCCAAAAAGTGTAGAACAAATAATGTTTTTAAAAAAATCTTTGACTGTTCCCTATCCAACATGGTTACACAAGCACACCCAACTTGTGCCATATTTGTCCAGCACATCCTTTCCCCAAGCACTCTCTCTTCAATAACACAATATACAAAAAAGAATTAATCTTTATTTGTAAAAAAAAAATATATCACAATCTTTGTATACGGGTGCATGTGTGTGTGTGAGTGTGTGTGTGTGTGTGTGTGGGGGGGGGTGCGTGCACACTAGATTGTCATTGTTTTAAAGCTTCGTGCCACTGTCTAGCTGGGCTAATTTAGTTGCAGCCTTGGCACATCACCAGGAGAGGTCACTATTCCTGAAGCTTCAAGTAATGAACCGATTTTTGAAACAATGTGCCTAATGGTTCAATGCTTCACCAAAGCTTCATTTGCCCATCACTAACCATCGTGTAGCGACAGTCGCTCCGTTGGGGAGAAACTATCTCCTCACAAAAATCTGTGAGGAGATAGATAGACCAATCAAATTGTCAGGGCGGGCTTTATATAGGGTGACCAGATTTGAGTTTGTGAAAAAGAGGACACTTCATCGCGGACCCCGCCCCCTCCCCCTCCATGGAGTTTTTGGACATATTTTTCACATGCAGATGACCCCGCTCCCTCCCCGGGACGAAGTTTTGACATCTTTTTTACATGCAGATGTACTATTGTAAACGATGCAACTAGTGGAGGCGGCAAGGTGCTCAGTATGGCCAGATTGGAAAGGGCGTATTGTAATGTAACAGCGAGGTTACGCACAGGGGCAAATCTAGGTTCCCACTTTTGGGATTTTTCCTGTGACCCAGTAAAACTAGGGGGGTCTGGAGGCGTGCTCCCCCATAAGACATTTTTGAAAATATCCTTTTAAATAGTGTCCTCTAGTGGGTTTTAGGAAGAGAAATTAACCAATTTAGATTTAAAATATGGCACAACAATAAACATATTGAAGACATCTGCTGAGATAGGTGCTAATTATACTGTAGCATGGTAGGGATTTGCAGCTCAAGTGAGTAGGTAAACGTTGTAGGCTAGAGTTCCCCAGCTAGTTATAGTAGGGTAGCATACCCACAGGATCAATGAACCGGCATGATAAAAGAGAGCCACGACATCTATAATTAACTCGTGATTTAACCATTTCGTTTCTTTTACTATTTAAAACTTCATGTGCTATACCTTTATATCCAGCAGCTGATTATGGCAGCTTTCACCAGCTTGGGTCGAACAGTCGCTCCAAGTCTGTTGACTAGACGTTAACCCCGTCTGTCTGCACGCTCGCGAGGCTCACTCACGACCAAACAGAGCCGTGCACTTGCCACCACAGTCTCAAACAGGCGGGATTCCTGTGCTACTCGAGTCTATTTTATTTCTAACTCTAAAAATTAAACAAAATAAGTTCACTAAATAGGTTGTTAGGTGTTTTAATTTGACGATATCAAAATACAAATAAAAAAATATATATTCTTTTTGAAGGGGCTAAGGAAACTTTTGGGGGGGGGGGGGGGGGCTACAGCTCCAGCTCTATCTAGGGCATGGGTCGGCAACAGGCGGCCCGCGGGCAAATTGTGGCCCGCCAGTACATTTTTGGAGCCCGTCAAATTATTCCGATCGTAGCAGTTTTTTTTTAAAGAGACAGTTTTTATATTACAACATTAATTCATGAAATAATACACCGCTAATGGTTAGATTAACATTTTACTTTTATTTTGAAACCGGAAACTGAGTTTCCTGTCATTGACTTTTCTGAAGTTTTTTATCGCTACATCTCACTACTGACAGATCGCCTGAGGAGAAACAGTGTGTTTTACAGTTATGGCTAGTAATCCTAAACGCCCGCATCTATTCTCACTGGATGAGACAGTATTTATGTGCACCAACGATGACGAGCCACCACGTTTGGATGACAGACCATGTTGATGTCAAATTTCAAAAACGTATTAGAAATAGTAATATTATCTAGCATCCTCCTGTTTGTTCTGGCAAGGCAACCCTCTCGTAACGTCTTCGAATGGCTGTCACAGAGAAGTGTCGGTTGGTTTATAACTAGCATCTCTGAATTGACATCGTTAGATCAATGAAATTTAAATGGATCGTAAACCCATGACACTTTTATTGGGGGACTTTTGTAGGACGTTCAATAAAGCTAATTTTAACGTTACCTCACTCATAGAAATGACAAGTCACTTTGTTACTACAAAGCAAGCACCAGTGTCAGTCAGTGAGAGCTGTTTTTGTGCACCAATAATGACAACGTGGGTAATCGGCTGTGTTTTCTGTTTGTGGAAGTCAGAAAAAACGTCTTTTAAAATTTGTATCGTCATCTCGTTTTGTTAGACTATTTTGCCAGCTAACCTGCTAGCTAGCTACCTTGTCTGAGGTAATGTTAGTCGACAGCGAGCTATTGAGTGCACCAGCCTCATCACTCCTTAAATTGAAGAGACATAGCTAGATCATTGACATTGTACCCTTTGCAAACCACAACAACTTTGTTGCAGATGAGACACATGGGCTTTCCATTAATGAAGCCGGGTAAGATAAAGGCAAAGTTTAATAGGCTCTGTTGTCGTTGTCAACTTTCCTCTTCAGACCTTTTGACAAAGACATTGTATGCTAATTTCTCTCTGCACGCTATTTTCCCAAACAATAAACATCTTAAGGAGGTGCGTCAACCAACTATTTCGAAATAAAAGTAGTCTAAGATAAACTCTAAGTGGTAGCCTAGGTCTAATTAGGAGGCTCAATGTTGAAAAAAATTCGTCATTGCTATTATTCACAATAGGCAAGGCTATATTGACAGGGGGATAAGACAGAGTTCGTTAAAATAATTAAATTATTCAAACAGACAACCAATGGGCTCATTCACATGGTTTATTATCATTAGTTATTTGTAGTAGACCTATCCATTCTCCATGTAGGCCTAGTTGTTGCGAGTGCACCTATCTATCTTGTCTTAATATGCAGTAACCCAGACTTTGGCCCGCCACCTAGTGGCGAGGAAAAATACTGGCCCGCGGCCCAAGTTACTTGCCGACCCCTGATCTAGGGATAGATACGCCACTGGTTACGCACCATGCCATTCTTAAAATTTCTGTCCAGGAGTCTCACATCCTCAATCACGTCACCAACCAAATGCAAGCCATCACGTAATTGACGCTACATTCATCACAGTATCAAAGGCACAAAATGATCGCATTTGGAGGATAATTTTCCTATCTAGCAACACTGGGAAGGCGGTCGACCAATGACAGTTCTCTCTACAGTCAGAGCTCGCGCAAGAAGGTGGAACGTAAGGGAGATACCCTTTCCATTAATGAGGTAATAACTAGTTTGTGAAAGACAGAAACACAAATATCCGACGAGGCAAAATCCCGGACGTTTTTGGAATCCCTGCCGGACGCATTTTTTAGGTCTCGAAAAGAGGACATGTCCGGGTAAAAGAGGACGTCTGGTCACCCTAAATTTGCATGACATGATAGCTGGTTATCTAGCTGATGTTATAGTCTCCTCGATTTAACTCTTAAAATTATAATGGGAAAAGGTAGAAACCCTCAGGGTGCTTGGGCAACTTCGTAAGAAAGAGTTCATATTCAGGAGTTCATATTCATGAGTGCATAATATTTACACATGAGTACATCACAAGCTAGCAGCTGCCTACTGTATGCACCTTACCTATGTGTGTGTAAAGAATGCTGATATGAAAAACAACCAGTAGTCAATGTGAAAGCTGCCAATTGAATGGTGATCTTAGATACTGTGGTATATTGGATCGAGCACTCGGTGCTCGACTGTGTTTGACTGTCACTACTACGGAGTTCTGTGATAGTTTGTTCAGGCCTGCCAGTTGAGAGATTTGCCCGCCAGTAAAATATTTAACTTGTGCTGCATCCAGCATCCTCGTCTCCGTGCATTTGTATTTAACAGTGATTTAGATAACCCACGAATAGTATATAACTATTACAGTAATTATACATAGAGCATAAAGCCACAACAGTAACTAGGGTGAATTTTCACCTTTCATGAAGAGTGAAAGACCAAGAGAGCACATATTTTGTCCACGCTCTGTTCCCGAGTAAATTTGACGTGTCTTCTTCTTTTTATTAAAGTAGTAATATTTAGAATGACGAAGGCCAACTAACACAGCTTTTCTGATTAAATTAGATGGTGCTATTGTAAAGGCTGACCTTGATTGCAAGAAGAGACAGACAAGCAGTTGGATGATAAATATGTTACTCCCAGCTGCGTCTTATTGCGTCAACTTACCATATACAACAATCAAGTGACATCAGGGTGGGTAAAATGTTGACGGGCTGTTTTTGCATGGAACCGTTACACTGAGGACCGTTATTTGGCATCTAGCCTATCCCATTTCCGTACCGCGGCTGAGCTGAGAACAACCCGTTTTAACGAAAATTCCGATTATATTAGCAGGCAACCTCGTGGACAGAGGGGGCAGGACTAAGTCACAGCTGTTGCCGGTTTTCCTATGTACGCTGCCACAACCAGGTCCACGTGTATACACTAGCGTGACAGCACTTATTCTGTTGAAGTGTGGGCAGAGATCAGCGCAGTGCGACAGAATTTAACCACTTACGTTTTTCTCCGAGAATGGAGGTCTCAAAAACAAGTCCTTACGCGAATGGAGACTCCAAAAGCGAGGACAAACAATCAGACGCCGGATCCACAAGCTCACAGATTGTTTGTGGAAGTTGTCGGAGACGATTACGAAGTTGGATACCCCCAGGTTTTAAGGACGAGCTTGGTCAACTCTTGAAGTTAGCTGGACCAGTGGTAAGATCAGCAGGACCGTCACACCACAGACGTTGTATATTCACGCAAAGTCACTTCTCAATGAACAGCATGAGATTGTTTCCCCAGAGAAATGATCGAATAGTTAGGTCATAGCCTCATTTTATGTATTGTATTGTCAAGTTATTACCGGAGGGGTTTGATATTGGTGGATTATGTCATTTGAGGTTTGGTATGACCTTTGTTTGATTTAGGCTACAACTTCGAGTTTTCCGACCCTCTGTTGCTCACACAATGATTGCCCCCAGTTTTGTCAGTAGTACGATGTAATTGTCATTCTGCTTAGCCTATTGTAAAGATTCTCACATGAAATTGGAAGTATGTAGATAATATATTAGTCTCATAGGCGGTATATATAACGTAGTCTATAGGTAAGTACTAAGTCTGGACTTGCGGTTAGAGAAACAAGTGTTTAATTTAGCTGGGTAATTTGGCTTCACATTGGATGGGGATAGAAACATGACTCTAAATAGAAATTTTAACCTGAAAATAGATGTATGCCCGCAGCCTTACCACAGTAGCAGCCTCCTTTTATTGCTGCATTTACTACCTTACCATGTGCACTTTATAGGTCTGTTAATCCCTTGTGCTTGTGTAGGTCATTTCACAGTTGATGATCTTTTTGATAAGTTTCGTCAGCACAGTATTTTGTGGGCACCTGGGAAAGACAGAACTGGCTGGAGTTGCCCTGGCCATTGCTGTGAGTAAAACACACACACACACACTAATAATTCTCAATAAGAACACATTGTGTAGTGTATGAAATTCACATTATGAATGAGTTTTACTGAAGCACTGTTCTAGTTCACTGTTTATCTATTCTTTATACATTAGTATGTCTTCCCCACAAGGGCACAGGGAGCAATCATTCTTTTCTGAAAATCTTTGGTGCAAAAAATGACACACAGTATTTGAAAAATAATGTTTTGCTGGTGTCTCCATAAAATTCCCAAGACAAAAACTCTGTGTATCATTTACCAGGTGATCAACGTCACAGGTATTTCCATTGGCTCCGGACTGGCATCCGCATGTGACACACTTATATCACAGGTACGGTCACAGAGAGGGGCACCCTGAAGTTCTGATGTACATATCTAATGTAGTTGTGTCCGACCTGGGAGTGAATCTACAGTTAGGGTTACATGGGGACTGTGAGTAACATGAAAACTGGTGCTATTGGATCTCTTGTTTAGTATCGACACTGAATGTGATCAGGGATGGAACACCTTGCAAGCTTGCTTTCTTTCTTTTTTGTTTTCATCTTCCCGTCAGCGTCTCTGTATCCGATTGCCTCTGTCACTACTGGTGTGTGCTTCTCTCACAGCGGGGTGGTGTTTTGTGTGAACACTTTTGTCATCCCCAGCTCCGTATCCCAAAGCGCATCTTCAGTGGGGCTCCCGTCTTGCACCACACTGTCTGTATTGTGCCTCTCTGCGTGTTCTCCCCTGTGGCGGGACTGTGAGTGAGGATTCTTGCCCTTTAGCTGTGGAATTAGATATCAATTGCAGACTTCCTATTACAGCTGGAGCAAAACAAGCCAGTCTTACTCCCTGCTTAGTCTTCACAGCCACCCACCAGCGTCCCGCCGTGCAGCTCTGTGGGCTGATCCGTAAACATTGGGCTGGTTCAGGATAAACACACAGGCTATCGGAAAACACCTCAAACTCTCAAACTCCCCATGGCCATCTCCATATCATTACCATTATTATTTTTTAAATATTAACGTACCGGTAGTTTATATTACAAAATATATCATCAACAGTGTAGTATAAATGAATGATAAATTCTACTCTGTAGAAATACCCCAAACTCAGAACTCTCTCTCTGTCTGTGTGTGTGCGTGCGTGCGTCTCTCTCTCTCTCTCTCTCTGTGTGTGTGTGTGTGTGTGTGTGTGTGTGTGTGTGTGTGTGTGTGTGTGTGTGTGTGTGTGTGTGTGTGTGTGTGTGTGTCTCCTCTCTTCCAGACGTTTGGCAGTAATAACCTGAAGAGAGTGGGGGTGATCGTGCAGAGGAGCGTGCTGATCCAGCTGCTGGCGTGCTGCCCATGCTGGGCCCTCCTTATCAACACAGAGCCCATACTGCTGCTGGTCAGGCAGAGCCCACAGGTGGCCAGGTGAGGAGAGAGAGAGAGAGAGAGACACAGACAGACAGACAGACAGACAGTCAGTCAGTTCCATAGCTTCACAAGCGCACCTCTGCCCCTTCACTCCCTTCTCTCCTGTTTTTTCTCATGGGGAGACAAACATGGCATATAACGTCACTAGGGTGATACTGCCCAGTCATACAGTGACCAGTTCAGTTGCAATGCAGTGTTCTTCCCAGGGTGTCCCATGGTTAGTTCGAACTATCCTGAACAAGGTACCATCAGCCCAGATGGTGCAGTTTAATTATAGCCCCAGAACTAACAATGAGTCTTTGTTTCGTGGCCTTTTATATATTTCCCAGAGAAGTTATAGACAGAGCATGGTAACATATCTGTGTCTTGTGATTCATTTAACCACCTAGTTTTTAATAAGTCATGTGCTAGCAAGACACATCAGGTTAAACTGTGGTGATTCGATTATTTGACGACGCAGAAAGCTGACAGTATATAGTCTGTGGTGCATAATATGGGACTGCCTAATCAACTGTTCTCATTACACCTTGAAGGGAAAGCAGAGACTAACCGAGTAAAAAGAACCAATGTAGAAAATGTATTTTATGGGCCATAAGGAAAGAGGACGTGTAGTTATAGTAACTCCCTTCTCTGCTAAATGAACATGAGTGGGACTGGTCAATTGTCCGGTCATGTGGACAGATATATTGGGCGACAGTGGTACAGAAGGTAAAGAAGTCGGTTAGTAATCAGAAGGTTGTTAGTTCGATTCCCTGTCGAAGCGTCCTTGAGCAAGGCACTGAACCCCTAATTGCTCCTGATGTGCAGTGTGCCATCAGTGTAAATGTAAAATGTGTATACATTGTAAGTCGCTTTGGATAAAAGCGTCTGCTAAATGACTAAATGTAAATGTAAATATATACAGTGCCCTCCACAATTATTGGCACCCCTAGTGAATACGAGCAAAACAGGCTATAAAAAAATATGTCTTTGCTGTTTATCCTCTTGGTCTTTCACTCAAAATATTCACAAAAATCTTACCTTTTCATTGGAGTAAAATTATTGAAAGAAAAAAAAAACTGTTGACATTGAATAAATATTTTTCCCCAAAACATGTGTGCCACAATTAATGGCACCCCTAGACAAATCTTATAATTAAAATCTAACTGAAGTATATTTCCAGTCATGTTTTACTGTTGTACTGTATATGACTGATAGAGGTTTGCCATGCTGACAAAGCTCCTTCTCTGTGTCATAGCCTATCCCAGATGTATGTGAAGATCTTCATGCCTGCCCTGCCTGTGAGTTGGAATGTTATGAGACTGTATTTAATGGCTTTGTGTTTACTGTGTAGTCCGCCTCTCACTAACTGTCCTTCATGGTTCACACAGGCAGCGTTCATGTATCAGCTGCTGGGCCGATACCTCCAGAATCAGGTGAGTGAGGGGGAACAGCATTATTTATTCCATCAAATCATGTCACGACACAACACGACATAGCACAACGCAGCAGAGCACGACATAGCACAACGCAGCACAGCACGACATAGCACAACGCAGCACAGCACGACATAGCACAACGCAGCACAGCACGACATAGCACAACGCAGCGCAGCACGACATAGCACAACGCAGCGCAGCACGACATAGCACAACGCAGCACAGCACGACATAGCACAACGCAGCACAGCACGACATAGCACAACGCAGCACAGCACGACATAGCACAACGCAGCACAACACTGCACAGCGCAAGGCATCATGTCACAGTACAACACTACAAACCCGATATAAAGCACAAGATAGCATAGCATAACACGACACAACCCAACAGCCACGCTTTTCAGTCATACAATGAAATGTGTAGGAGGGCTAGTTGTGGGATTTCATTATTACCCACACTACATAACATATCTGTTGTTACAGAGTAAATATATTATTACAAGCAGTGTAATGTATTCAGTTACAAAGAATAGTAAAATAGAGATTTTTGTAAGTTCATAAAACTAGGTTTACCGTTACGTTTAGGGTTAGAGTTTCACACACTTGCACTTTATGTTCTACATACAGCATAACGACAACTTTGTCTTGTGAAATGCTAACTTATTATGTAATGTTTATTAGCAGAGATGTTGGAGTTATATACACATTACTTGAATGTATTTGATGTGCTGTCCATCAGGGAATTAGACACATTCCTTAAATGTATTTGATGTGCTGTCCATCAGGGAATTAGACACATTACTTAAATGTATTTGATATGGTGTCCATCAGGGAATCATATGGCCTCTAGTAGGAGTCGGGATAGCAGGGAACATTTTGAACGCTGTGATAAATTACGTCTTCCTGTATGTGCTGGACCTGGGTGTAGCGTGAGTATGACTACTCTACTAATGTGTCTGTTCCTTGTGGTGCTTCAGATATGTATTTCATGTATGACATGACAAGTGTGTATGCAAAAAGTAATAAATGCTCTTTATGTATTAATGTTATTGATGAAGGGTTTGTTTCTTTATTGTTTGGGGAACAAAACACAATGTGATATAGCAACTTACTGTAGCAGTTTTTTTTGCTTCGGCTTCAGTTAGTGAGATGTGTAAGGAGACCTGATGATATTTAATGTAGTAAGGTATTGAAAATGTGTCTCATCACAGTGGATCAGCAGCAGCAAACTCCATTTCCCAGTATGCCTTGGCTGTGTTCCTGTACATCTACATTGTCTGGAAGGGCCTTCATAAAGCCACCTGGGATGGTGAGTAAGCCCACGGCCATCTGAGAGAGTAATGTGTAATCATGTTGTTCTTTTTGGTTGTTCACTGGACTTAAGACTCCTTTACAGTGTAATTGTTGTCCCTGTAATGTTTGACCAGAACTACAGTTTAAATAGTAATCCTTTAACAAAGCCAGAGTGGAGGAGAGTTCATCTCTGAGAGAAAACTTACATGAGAGTCAGGTACAGACAGTTTGTAGTCAGACAATATATGCATGAATATGTCCTTTGTTTAACCTGGATGTGACACCCTATTCATACATAAAAGTCCTACTTCATATGAAGTGTCCTTAGGTAGTAATTAATGATACTTTATACTTCTCATGTAAGTATGCATTATTCTATGTTACTAATCCTAATCCTTCCCTTATACTTAACCAAAATACATCAGACGAAGGAAGACAAATACTTATAGGAAGTATATTGTACTTATCCTGTAATTAATCATTTGGTACATAGCATATAGTGGGACTGAAACTATTCTAGAGTATATTATTAACCACTCGAATATATCAAAATACAGATAGGCACCCCACTCTGATATACTCATAAACAATGTTTAAGTTATATTTCTTTGAGGACATTAATAAAACTCTCTTCTGCATCATCTCCTGTTTTTTTCCATCTGTTGTCCATCTACCTGGCAACTTGTGTGGACCAACCAGGCTGGTCCAAGGACTGCTTGCAGGAGTGGGGAGGCTACATCAACTTGGCCCTGCCCAGTATGCTGATGCTGTGTGTGGAGTGGTGGACCTATGAGATCGGTGGATTCCTCGCAGGTGGGCAAGGGGCATGTTACGGCCCACAGCTCTGGCGGCCATTCAGACATAATGAGTCTTAATTCCATGGACGGGCAACGGGCAACGGGCAACGGGCGATGGGCAACGGGCGATGGGCAACGAGCCAAGTGTGCCACACATGAACTAACATTAATCTAATAACTTGGCAACATTATTTTGCTAATTTAATACCATGAGCAAGATGCGTGGGTGGGTGGGTGGGTCAGTGCAATACTCTCACACGGCACACGATAGCTTTAGTTCATGCACGACGGACTTTAATCATTGCTTGTTGCCCGTCAATGAAATGAGGTCCAATCCCACAGGGGGGGCACACACAGCCAAGACACTCCTAGGCATAGGAGTCTTTGTGAATACCTGTCTTTGTGAATACCTGTCCACCCAGCTTTAGAGTTTCACCGCTTCATGTCTTCCTGCGTTTACCCCTAATTCTTTATTCTGACCCATTTGTTCAAGAAACATACCCCCTAGTGTTCAACAACAGCCGACCTGTGTGCATCTACCCATTTACGTTACGCTTCGTACAGGCTGGCCATAACAGGGCATCGTCCACCGCCTGTAATTCAGTTCAGTTTAGGACTTTGGGATTATAAGACAATTCTGTGCTGTATTTTAAAGACATGATGACGAAACTGACAGAAACAAAATCTCCAATTTGTTTTTCATCATCTTGCGAAATGTCTTCATTGCACAGTGTTCTGAGTGAGATGCCTAATGTGAATATGCTGTTGAAGTCACACAGTGTTCTGGGTGAGATGCCTAATGTGACTATGCTGTCGAAGTGACACAGTGTTCTGGGTGAGATGGCTAATGTGAATATAATGTTGAAGTGACAAGTGCCTTGTTGCATTGGCTACAGTGGGGCCATGTCATCAGAATGAGCTTGAACACTAATGTTTAACAGAGGCCGTAAGCACTGAAAAAGCAGAGAGCTTTTTTTTTCAAGTTTTCCAGTTTGGGGAAGATGTTCATATCTCTGTAAACATCATCTCCCATGTTTTGCTGTTTTACTTGTTCACATGTCGCCCATTTTGTGCTCTTGTTGTATATGCGTATATAAACATTCCCTTTGTCCAGCCATTTTAAATGTCCTCTAAAGATCTCTCGTGTGTTCCCCACAGGTCTGATCAGTGAGGTGGAGCTCGGAGCCCAGTCCATTGTGTATGAGGTGGCAACCATTGCATACATGGTAAACTGTTACACCACAAACGTTTGCCCCCTAGCATATATACAGTACCAGTCAAACGTTTGGACACGCCTTCTCATTTTTTGAGAAGTTTTTTTCTTTTACTTTTATTATTTTCTACATTTACATTTACATTTACATTTAGTCATTTAGCAGACGCTTTTGTCCAAAGCGACGTACAAGGGAGAGAATATTCAAGCTACGAGCAATAGAACCTGGTGTAACAATAAATAAATACTACTTTACATTAGAAATATAACAAAATGAAATAAAAAGAAGGAAGGAGTGCAGAAGTGTAACTGCTGTAATTGCAAGTTACGCACTAGTCGAAGTGCCAGTTAGGACGGGAAGTGCTCTCTGAAGAGTTGGGTCTTCAAAAGCTTCTTAAAGGTAGAGAGGGACGCCCCTGCTCTGGTAGTGCTGGGTAGTTCATTCCACCAACGTGGAACTACAAATGAGAATAGTCTGGACTGCCGTACTTGCACAGACGGCAGTGCCAAACGACGCTCACTAGAAGAGCGCAGCATCCTGGGTGTAACATTTGCCCTTACAAGAGCATTTAGGTAGGTGGGAGCAGAACCATCGAGCACTCTGTAGGCAAGCATAAGTGACTTGAACTTAATGCGAGCAGCTACCGGCAGCCAGTGGAGCTCAATGAGTAGCGGGGTGACGTGTGCCCTCTTCGGTTGGTTGAACACCAGACGCGCCGCCGCGTTCTGGATCATTTGTAGTGGTTTCACCACGCAAGCCGGCAGGCCCGTTAGGAGGGCGTTGCAGTAATCAAGGTGTGAATTCACCAAGGTTTGCACCAGCAGCTGGGTGGCATACTGGGTTAGGTACGGCCTGATTTTGCGGATGTTGAATAGCGCAAAGCGGCAGGACCTAGAGACAGAGGCAATGTGGTCCGTGAAAGTCAGTTGGTCATCAATAATGATAATGATAGATAACACTTTTTTTTGTTTAGTACGTCATTCCATATGTGTTCTTTCGTAGTTTAAATGTCTTCAGTATTAATCTACAATGTAGAAAATGATAAAAGTAAAGAAAAAACTTCTCAAAAAAATTAAAGGTGTGTCCAAACTTTTGGCTGGTACTGTACATCTTATGAGCGACCCTACGCCTAATTGTTCCATGTTCCCTTTGGTCTTCTCCAGAGTCCCCTGGGCTTCTCTGTGGCCGCCAGTGTTCGGGTCGGCACTGCCCTCGGGGCCGGGAACACTGAGCAGGCTATCATGTCGGGGAAGGTGGCTGTTGTGTCTGCACGTAAGTACTGTAGCTAGAAACTGTCCAAAAAACAAAACATGATAAACCTCAAGTCTAGACATTACCTGCCTGTGTTTTATGATTTCTACAGTGTGAAGTTATTAAGATGATTGTATTGTTTTCTTGGTTGTGTTTTTGAGGCAGTGTCTGTCTCTTGTGTGATCGCTGTTCTGATTGGGGCCTCCAAAGACGTGATTGGCTACGTGTTCACCACAGACCAGTACGTATGGTAATAAGTGCCACGCATGAGCTACTCGCGTTTGTTCATTAATGTAGGTTTTACATGCCCAGCTCGTCCACATAAAGCGAGGCAGAGATTCTGAACCCTCACCTACACAGTGAACCATCACCCCTTGTGCACAAGTCACTTTCACCCAGTGTGATTACCAAACTAACACACGCTTGTCATGCATTAACAAGCCTGGCAAAGACTGGGAAGGTTGGGGACTCTGTAGCTGTCGAACCACGCAGGACGTTTAGAACACGTCACAATGAGGTCACAATGAGGTCACAATGAGGTCACAAAGAGGTCACAAAGAGGTCACAAAGGTAAAGCACAGTCATTATGTCTGTGTGATTTTTCAGGATGTCTTTTTGACAAGTGTTTTCACTGATCAATGTTTCACTACAAAGGCAGGGTGCTAGGAGCCAGTAACTCAAAGGTACAGGTTCTGGAATGTTCTGAGAAAGAGGGAACTGAATAGAATAGACTATCCGGCCTGCCATCCACACTTATGTTTGGCCACACCACGTTTGCATAATGCAGAAAGCACAGAGGCTTTGTCGGCGAAGATGAGCTCAAGTGAAAGTGATTCTCCAATGTTAAACCAAAGCGTTGTTCTGCATTCACAGAAGCACAATGGAAATTGTAAATGTCAGTTTATCTCTCATAGAACTTTTCAGGAAAGGAACAAAATGCTCAGTAATATTGGGTGTGATTTTGTGGCCACATTTGACCCATTGGACAAAAACCACAGAACCATTTTCTAAGAGCTTGGGAATCAGATTTGCCTTGAGTTTATTGCTTGCACATTACTATAAAGTACTTCTGTTGGGGCCATAGGCATCAATGAAACTGAGTTATTACTTCTAATTCCTCATGTCCCTGTTATTTCTCTGCCCCGTGCTCTTGCCCACTCCACCACAGAGAGATCGTCAATCGGGTGTCAGACATAATGGTCATGTATGGCTTTTTCCACCTCTTCGATGCCATGGCGGTAAGTGCAAGTAAGCATGGATGCATCAAGGCAAACATGTACTGCATTTTTTGCATTTTGAAATAGATAAGCTACTTGATAGAATTTGAACAGCAAAAAATAATGTGTAAAATCTCTACCGTATCTCTCCATAGGGTGTATGTGGGGGTATTTTGAGGGGCGCGGGGAAGCAGTTGTTTGGAGCTCTGGGTATAATCCTGAGCTACTACTTCGTGGGATTCCCCATTGGAGTCTCCCTGATGTTCGCTGCTAAAATGGGAATCATAGGTGAGTGCCCCCACAGATATGGTGGACGTTTAATAACTGACGCAGAGAGCAACTGACGGTGGCACAGGTCTGGCACAGGTCTGGCACCTGTCTGGCACCTGTCTGGGGTGGATCAGCTTGTCAGGCTTGACGGTATGGCAGTCAGAGCACATACTGTACCGTAGTGACAGCACTACATAGCACACACGATTTGCATGTTGGAATTACACTCGGCGATGCAGCAGTGGCAGAAGCAGTCCTGTCCAGTTTTGAAATACAGGAAAATGACACTCCCCAAAACATAAGTACCACACAATGGTGTTGAGAATGAAACTCACAAACTGACATCCCTCAGCAAGCTAAACATTGTTTTTCTGCGGCTTAACTGATGTTGCCTCTAAACTGCTGAGTCACTGTACATTGGGTGCTCATTACCCTGCGTTACCCTCCGGAAGGGACCGGAAAGGAACAGGTGTCTTGGCCCCGGTGGACTGTCCTGTTCTTTACTGTGTATTTTTATTTGTTGCTTCAGGGAGCTCTTTAGCAGTAGGGGTTTGAAGTGTTTTTTTTTTATGCAAGGTACTGCGCCGTGTTAATAGTCAAGGTGTCGTCATGATCTGAAGCAAGCTCATTTGCCCTTAACCAGGAAGTGGGACAGGAGATGGAACAGTTTTGAAAAAATAATTAAACCAGATTGCCGGTTACATTTACCTCATAAAAAAACCTTTCATAAAATAAATAAATAAAAAAGTAATAATTATATC
The DNA here is from genome assembly GCF_900700415.2 of Clupea harengus. Taxonomy (NCBI): domain Eukaryota; kingdom Metazoa; phylum Chordata; class Actinopteri; order Clupeiformes; family Clupeidae; genus Clupea; species Clupea harengus. The sequence continues at coordinate 27,918,883 of NC_045159.1, forward strand.
ACCTGTCAGTCCTGAGCAGCTGCATTGATGTATTTCTTTTCTTGAGTGGAGCAGAGATATGAGCATAGAGGTTCAAATAGTGCTGGAGATCATGATTCAAGTAGTCGTTTCCTATTTTGAGTTCTGTCTTCATATCATGACCTACAGCTCTCCCCCTCCCCTCCCCTTCTCCTTCTCTCTCCCTTTCCACCCCATCTCAGGCTTGTGGACAGGCCTCTTTGTGTGTGGTTTGTTGTCATCGCTGGTCTTCATCATCCTGTTGGTGAAGCTAGACTGGAAGAAAATCACCATTGAGGTCAAATCTACTCCCTTCTTACATGGCTTACACAACATGCTGAATGATCTGATAACCACATCTAACAAGTTGTCTGGTTTGCTTCTACAGCCAGTCAGCAGATGTGTGTGTGTGTGTGGGATATTTGTGCTATGTACTACATTTTATCAATTATCTGCAGTCTCAACTAAAGAGTCTGATGATTTCTTCCTGTATTTCCATAAGCTTTACCATCCACTGACTAATTAAATGTCCTAATGTGTCACGCTTTGATATGAATTCAATAAGAAAAGGTCATTAAAAAGATTTGACTTGTAGGCTAATGTATGCTAATGTTTGGGCTTCCTCTGATATACAGGCCCAGGAGAGAGCAGGAGTTGAGATCCAAGATGTTGTGCTGGAAAATAAGGCAGTCTCTGATACCAGTAAGTCTCCAACCTGACCTCAAAGAAATGTCACCTTGTCACACGGCCAGTGTCTGCCACAGCATTCTGAACAGTCTGGCGGTCTTCTTTATAATCCTTTTAAGTTTTCAAACAGTTGAAAATGAAATAATACTGTAGATACTGAACAAAAATATAAATACAATATGGAACCATCTCAAAGATTTTACTGACCTACAGTTCATGTAAGTAAATCAGTCAGTGCATTAGGCAGTAACCATGGATACCACATGACTATGACTAGGTATTAATTTGTGCAAGAAAGTTGATAGAAATAAACTTTTTGTAAGACTGGAGAAATTACAGGATCTTTTATTCTACTTCATGAAACATGTGACCAAAATGACATTTTTGTTCAGTGAATAAAGTTGCCCCACAAAAAGACAAAGCAGCATCCTGAAGCAAGCTGAGATGATTTCTGCTGAGTTTATTCATGTGTTTCTTTCTGAAGTGTAAAAGTTTATTAAAGGGCACATCAGTTTCATGAATTATACCACTGACGGACCATATGTCAAAGAATGTAACTCGATGCATGATTCTGTAGTTGTGTATTTCAAAGAGGTTAGTTAGTGGCCTCAGTGTTTCTCCAATTCTCAATTCTATTGCCTAGAACCCAGGATGTTTTATGTTTCTTTGAGAACAGAAATGGTCTGGTTGGTATGTTGTATGGTCCAAGTGTCCAGGTTAGGCTACACCCTTGGGTAGGCTACACCCTTGGATAGGCTACACCTTTGGGTAGGCTACACCCTTGGATAGGCTACACCCTTGGATAGGCTACACCCTTGGATAGGCTACACCCTTGGATAGGCTACACCCTTGGATAGGCTACACCCTTGGATAGGCTACATGGGGACGATGCAGCAAACCAAGCAACATTATTGGAAATTCCAGCAAGCTCTTGGACATTTACTCTCACATTTATTCATTCGGCAGATGCTTTTATCCCATACAACTTACAAGCGAGGGAGATCACAACCCAAGCAACTGCAGATTAAGGAGAAGCCGTTGAGAACATTTGAATAGATTGTACGTAGTTGAGCGTAGTTTTCATGTAGCTCTACTGATGGGGCACAACTAAGCATAAAGGTCACAGGGGTGATGGCCATGGAGCACACATAATGATCCATAAAAGTGTCTTATGAATAATAGTAAATGTATAATGTAAACATAAAAGAATGTATACGTAAGTGTAAATATCCTTGTGTGCACTCCACACAGATGAGAATGAGGAGGACTTGCCAGACCAAACCCAGACCCAGGTGGAGACCCCTACAGATGTGGAGGGCATTAGCAAGGCAGAAAGCGGAAAGGAGGCTGAAGTGCAGGTGGTCATTGTGGGTGACGTGCTCTCCAACACACAGCTGGTCCTCAGACGTGGCGGGGCCATCTTCGTCATGCTCCTCGTCCTCGCTGCAGGGATCCTGATCAATGAGATTCTCACGGGCCTCCTCAGGGGAAACTGAATCTGATGGGGACATGTTTACTCTACACACACACACACACACACACACACACACGTGCATGCACTGACAGAGACAGGAGAGAGGCAACAATGCAACACACGGATACAAACACCACACACACACACCCACACCTGGACTGTCCTTCGAGGAAAACTGGGCTTCTAAACTGAATGTAGTTCCATGGTAACAGCCTTGCAGATCAGACAGGGAAACCATTTAGCGAAGAGGAAAGAGTTGGTTTATGAAACATTCTTCTGTAATAGTTAACATTAACATGCTAGCTGTTATTTTAGGACCTCGTAGAAGAAACTTTGTTTTTAGCCAGTTACATTTTGTAGATGTGTGTGGTATGTTCATATCCAGTACACTGGTGTTGCCTGTTAACGCGCAATGGTTGAAAACGCTACTGGAATGATCTGTGTTAGCTAATCTCTGTGTGGACATGGCGCTACATGCACGCTGCAAGCCTGAGTCTCTCCTACATAGATCATATACCCTCACACACACACACACACACACACACACACACACACAAATCCCTCAACATACTTGTATACTGTGAGGATCGTTTATGCTGTGGAAACCATTGACTCAACCAAAGGTCCATCTTAATTTCCTTTTGAGAGAGAATGAGAGAGATCAAAGACTCTATATCTATATATATGTGCCTATGAAGTCACTGTACTTGACACTGTGCCTACTCTGTGCAATATGAATATCAAGCCAAAAAAAAAAGAAACGTGCAAAACCTATGTGCACTCAGGAACAAGAGGAAAAGACAACTTATGTAAAAGCTTTTGGTCAACTTCCAAATTGAACCTTAAGTTGACCCTGTGACCAAAGTCATGAAAACTGTGTTGTCCCTTTTAAGGAGATGCCTTTTCAAAGGGACGTGGTTTTAGTGTTGCTGTCTACGAACAGATACCGCCACTGAATGTTACTGACCCCACTTGATTCACTGCTGTTTGTATTTTTTTCTATTTTTGACCTCAAACAACCATGTGGCAAGCATGCTCTTTATACCCCTTCAAAGCCTTAACGACAATCATTCATTAAAGTGAATTGGTTGTATTATGTATTTGTGTGTAATTCTATGGTAACATGCAAGGTATCCCAACTAGCCGTAGACTCTGGACATCCAGATTATATGATCTGGTCTGGAGAGTTGAGCTGGGTGGGTTCAGTGGTTATGTGCTGAGAGAAGAGCATTCCAGGTTCACAACAAATAATCCACTCTCAATAGAATATCATATGAGGACTCATATTCATATTCCCCTCAATCATTTATTCTATAAAAAAAATCAGAATTTCCTCCGAGTTCTTTTAGATTATTCAGAATATACAATTACTGTCACTTGATTCAGTATCCACTACCCTCAGAGACAGTTCAAGTGTTTCCTTTGCACAAAAGTCTGATCCAGAAATACTGTCAAACCTATGAGCGTGCATACAACACAAGGCGAGATGTCTAGCATACTGAGGCTCACCCCTCCATTCACTTAGAAAGCTATATTAACATTTGACAAGAAAATGACTTGTCCTTCGCATTGAACTATAGTTTTGATGTCATGCAATAGATACACTAAACAGGGATTATAGAAGGCATGTATGAGTAAGTCAGGTTGAGTTGAGGCAGTGAAAATAGTAAACATTCGATTTTTTACAGTATATTAACATTATCAATAAATGTGCAAAATATGATGGTGATCAGTGTACCCTCTCAAAATAAAAGTACTTTCGTATAGCAAAGTCAGTCTTTTCTTTTCACAACAGGGTGATTGATATGTCTGAACTTACAAACGGCAGTTGTTAAAAAATGAAAACAAAATACACGCACACCAAATCAGGGTTGAATAATGAGCAGTAAAACAAGGAAACAGTGTCTTTTCACACTAGTCACACAATCCTTCAATCCTTCCTGCTTTTCCCTGAGTCAGGGAGTTCAGCTGGCGTACATCTAGAGAGTCAGGAGAGGCGCTCTGTGCTCCTGAAACCATAGAAGTCTAAGGTGAGGAACTTTAAGAGGAACAGCTGCGTGGAGATGAGAGAGTGTAGGAATATTTAAAGGTGCAGTACGCAATTCTAATCCAGTGCACTTTTTGTCAAATTCAGCTAAATGCTCCTCATGATCCTCTAGCTCAGTGGTTTTCATCCGGGGGTACGCGTTCCCCTGAGGGTACGTGAAGGCAGTCCAGGGGGTACGTGAGATTTTTTAAAGATATATTTAAAATAAGCATCCATTCAAAAATCCTTTAAAAATAGTTATTATACGGCTCTTCAGTCAAGTTGCTCATCGTGGGACATTTGACTAACTTGATTGAAAATTTCCATTCCTACTTTCCTGACATGGAGGAGAAATCTAAACAGCTGGATTGGGTGAGATACCCATTTCACTTGTCCGAAACAAACGGAAGCAAGCTACCTGTCACTAATCAGGAAACACTCCTGGAAGTGTCATCTGACCGTGGCCTCCAGATGAAGTTTGCCACATCCACACTCACACAGTTTTGGGTGTGTGTGAAGCAGGAGCACCCTGACCTGGGACAGAAAGCTTTGGAGCAGCTGCTAACCTTTGCCTCCACATATTTATGTGAGGCCTCCTTCTCTGCAATGACTGATCAAAACAAAGCAGAGATACAGACTGTGCCTGGAGAAGAGCTTGATCACAGCAGTTGCCTCCCTGCCACCAAGACTGACAAAGCTTCTCAGTGAAGCACAAGCACACTAAAACTCACACTAAATCTCACTAAAACTCAGTTCAATGCAACAATGTTCAATGTTCAGTGTTGATAGTTTAATAAATCAGACAATGATGGCATAGCGCTGTGTATTACATCTTTTTTTCAATCAAAAATGCTCTGCGCTGGTTAGGGGGTACTTGGCTGAAAAAATATTTCACAGGGGGTACATTACTGAAAAAAAGGTTGAGAACCACTGCTCTAGCTGTCTGTTTAGTGTGTATGCGCTTGTTGATGTCCGTACACAGTCCTGGCGCTGTGAATGGGAGACAAACATAGAGGCTCAGACGAGCCATAAACAAGTCAATCAACACACTGCTTCAGGAACATGGAATGGAGGGGTGTCATTTCATTGGCTGTTGAGCTCAAATATCAACAACCTTTCGCCACATTTGTGGACTCAATTGAAGAAGCAGTCAACAGCGCGCCCTCTTGAGGATTGTAGTGGAAGCACATGTACAGTGCCCTCCACAATTATTGGCACCCTTAGTGAATATGAGCAAAACAGGCTATGAAAAAATATGTCTTTGCTGTTCATCCTCTTGGTCTTTCACTTAAAATATTCACAAAAATCTTACCTTTTCATTGAAGTAAAAGATCAAAGATCAAAGATCCGCCACCATACTTCACATTGGGTATGGGGGTCTCTTCTGTATGGCTATCTTTCTGTCTACGCCAAACCCACGTTTAATTTTTGTTGCCAAAAAGCTTTATTTGGTCTCATCTGACCATATAACTCGGTCCATTGAAAGTCTGACTTACATTTGGCAAACTGTAGGCGCTTTAGTTTGTTGTTGATTGACAGCAGAGGCTTTTTTTTCTGGCAACCCTCAAAAACAACTTGTGGTGATGTAGGTGGCGTCTGATGGTAGTTTTGGAGACTTTCTGACCCCAAGACTCAACTAACCTCTGCAATTCTCCAGCTGTGATCCTTGGAGATTCTTTTGCCAGTCGAACCATCCACCTCACGGTGCGTGGGGTCAATTTACAGACTGGTCCTCTTCCAGGCTGATTCCTTACATCTCCTGTCGCTTTAAACTTCTTACTTATTGCCATGATAGTGGAAATGGGTATTTTCAACTGTTTAGAGGTTTTCTGATATCTGATTTCCTGATTTGTGCAGCTCAACAACTTTTCGTTGCACATTGTCACTGTGTCCTTGGGTCTTTCCCATAGTGATGAGTGACTAAGGGATTTTGGCCTGTGTGACACTCATATTTATACCCCAGTGAAATAGGAAGTCATGGTTGACCACTTAAGAGTTCCTAATCAAACAGGTGAACTTAAAAATGTAAAACATGATTGGAAATATATTTCAGTTAGATTTTAATTAGAACATTTTCTAGGGGTGCCAATAATTGTGGCACACATGTTTTGGAGAAAAATATTTATTTAATGTCAACAGTTTTTTTTTCTTTCAATAATTTTACTTCAATGAAAAGGTAAGACTTTTGTGAATATTTTGAGTGAAAGACCAAGAAGATAAACAGCAAAGACATATTTTTTCATAGCCTGTTTTGCTCATATTCACTAAGGGTGCCAATAATTGTGGAGGGCACTGTACCTTCCCTGCATTGAAGAGTTGTGTGCCCACAGGGATTGGAGTGTAGAGGTATATGTGGAACCTTCACCTCTGCTTTACAATGGAACCCTCTGTATCAAAAAATCTGCTGGTTTTCTATCCAGTACCAGGTCCAAAAAAAAACCAACTGAAATACATGCCCCCTAAAAAAGATCCTTTATGGTCAGGATCAGAGGTTACTCAGATGAGGCTCATCCATGTATCTCAGAAGGGTGAAGTGGGGTCGGGGTGGACGGTTGGGATAGCTGTGCTGTTGCCCCACTCCAGTGTCCAGTTAGCCGGCTGGATGTGAAACCGCTCCGGCGGGTATTCCAGGTGGATCACCACCCCGACGGCCAGAGCCAAAATGGCTGCCAGCAGAGCCAGTCCTCTGCGCAGCACAAGCTGTTTGATGGAGAGTTGTGGTGGCGTCTGCACCTCCCCTCCACCCTTCCCGCTCTCTAACCGGCCCTGGTCCTCAGTGCTCACCGCCGTGTAGCCGTTCTCCTTAGAGCAGGAGCTCGCAGTGGCAGCCTGGGGACAGAGGGAGGGATCGAAGACAACAAGGGAGACATCGTTAGGGTATAGCGTGTAGCCCCGATGAGCTTTCATTGTAGCTTAGCAACAGGGATTGCCTAACAAGCCTAATTTGCCTCCGTCGAGTGTGCACAAAATAATCAAAACATATAATACTTTGACGATAAACTAAAAGAATTACATTCATGATTGAAGTATAAATTAGCCTCAAGAGACATCCCAAATAACAGAACTACTCTAAGGAGTGTTGTGTGTGGGTGTGTGGGTTGACTGGGATAGACCATCAGGGCTACCATAGCTCTCACCGTCGCCCCAGTGTCAGGGCTCTTCTGCGGGGACTCCGAGGCCTCGGGCACCAGCGCGTCCACCACAGCCTGGTCGATGGGGGGCATCGGCCCCACACACGTCACCTTCCCAATCATCCCAGCACGCTTCTGAGCCTGGGGGAGGTGAACGGAGGTTTAAATGTCTTTGATGTTAAAATGATATTCCTGTGGTTTTAAGGCATAGTCAAACACAAAACACAAAAAAATCAGAATAATGTCTATACATTTGAATGTTATTGGCAAAGGACATGGGTGGTTTTATCTGACTGGCTTGATACAAATGGGTCTATAACACCATAGATGACTAATGTGTTTACAGGTTTGTGCATCAGAGGATAGAACTGTTTCTGAACATGTAACAACGGTGTGCCAAAGAAGAAACTAATCCCTTGAAACAGTTCCTGCTATCAGTCTCCATAGAGACGATGGAATACTCGCCTCCTCAGCCACCTTCCTCCAGTCGAGTTTGAAGATGACCGTGAGAAAGAAGCAGGTTTGCAGAATGATACAAATAAACATGCCGAGCCACAGACCTGGGGATAGAAACCAAGGAATGGGGGGGATAGCAAAAGAGAAAAAAAAGAGAAATTCACCCACTTTATATAAAATATCTACAGTATTATGGATTGATATTGTGGGACATGAAGATGAACTTTGTGACTCGAAGATGAAGATGAAGACGAGGAGTGCAATGTGTAACCACAGTCTATGTGACAATCTTTCAGCTGGAATACCTAATACTCGGAGGTCAGCTTTGAACATGAGTGCTATGCTCACTGGCAGACCAATGCAGTAGTAACAAATGAGATTGGACACGGCAGCAATCTTCTGCTTCCCCGAGCCCACCAGGATCCCAGTGCTCACGCACTGCAGTGCACAGCACAAGGGAGGAAGAGAAAATGGAGATTAAATCAGGCGACCATTTGACAGTGGAGCAGTGGTCATGGTGAGGCGAGGCAATTGTACAGCAGACCTGAAACCAACATTTGGATTACATTTTTTTTTTTTTCATTATATGACGCTATAGACAGAAAACCTCCATTGCTGTCATGCCTGTTTGTTTTTTTTTATAATTTTTTTTTTACATGAAAACAAAAACAAACGAAAACAAACAGTTGGTGAATGATTTAACAAGACTTTTCTACAATATATGCTTTGTAGTAGAGGGAAAACAACTAACCAGAAGACCGTCGACGAACTGCAGGAATATGAAAACAGTCAGATTCATGGAGACGATCTCCACAATGCTCCTGGTAAAAAATAAGAGAAAGTCAGCTTCCATTGCCAAAATGTAACAGCTCTCTCAGTACTTTTTACATATGGCACCATCCCCGTATGAAAATACACATGACAACTCACTCATCAGAGGTGAAGATGTAGGCAACGAAAGATTTGGTTGGAGCAATCACAATGGCCTGAAGCACAGCCTGCACCCCTGTCGAATGTGAAATGTGTTGTTACCATCATTTCACTGTTACTTAGTTTCATGTGGACAGTGATTTAACACTGATGGTGGATGAATGGATGGATTGCTTG